>NW_026090336.1:0-17385 GCF_024586455.1 Bactrocera neohumeralis
ACAACCTACATTATCATACACGCAACCCCACGCAACCCCACGCAACAAACAAACCACTCTACACACACACCATAATCGTTTTTTTCACCACTCAGACGATCAAAAAGGATTGGTTAGATCGGGGTGTATCACAATTCGTTTTACGCCGGTAATCTACGCACTTCGCCCTTTTTTTTCTTGATCGCCAACTCGTTTCCGTTGATCCGCCAATTTACAAGCGTTTCAAGGTTCTGAACCAAATTTGGATTCCCAATCCGGTCGCGCGTGTGAGTGCAGCATCAGGAGCATCAATAGTGAATAGTGAATTGTAAAAAATTATACAAATCTGGAAAGTTTTGGAATTTGCATTGTACACATATTGAAGTTTCGCCCGCAAAGGGAAATAAATACCTTTTTATAAATTGTTACCTATTTTCCCACTGAAATTCGGAAATCTTTTATTTCAATTAATACGCAAAGGGATATTTAACTAAAGGCAAAGTAAGTATACCCCGCAAACTACATAGAAACTAAGTGCAACGAACAAATGGTCCTTCGAGCCTCTCAGAAAGGCACCTAAAATAAAACTCCACAAACGAATATAGAAAGTGAAAAAAAAAAAAAATAAAAATTAAATACATAACGACGCAATAAAGAAAAAACAAAAAAGTTAAAAAGTGAAGAAAAGTGCCGGTAGATATTAACAAATACATAAACGGGCGCGATTTAACACAAAACAAGGTCAACAACCTCAACTCTGCATAATACATAAACGGGCGCGATTTAACAAAAATTAACTAACTAAAGAAAATAAAACCTAAGTGAAGTGACAATAGAACATAGAGACAATACTATAAAGTGCTGTGAAAAAAAAAAAAAAGAGTATATAAAATACTCAATAGCACATACATAGCTAGAGTGCAGTGCAGTGGAGAAAACGACGAAAATACGTAAAAACATACATATATGTATACGTATACGTATTTTAGTGAAAAAAAAACCCCAAAACATACGGAAAAGCAGACAAGGATTACCAGCAACGTGGGAGGAGACTACAAACTCAACACGGAAAACATCAAAGGCGAAAATAAAACCAAAAAGAGAAACGACATAGAGAGAACGCATCCATATAAGTATTGCCCAAAAACCCTTGGCGGAGGAAAAAGTGAGTCCTTTCCAATTTAATTTTTAATAAAAGTATTTATGCGCATATGTATGTTTAAAATACAGTTTGAGCTGTAAAGACGACATACAGTTAATTAAAAATAGCCAACTGTTCTATACAAACACCGGTTAGACAGTTCGGTGTATACATATGTATGTATATAGGTACCGAAATAATTGAAAAATTTACGGTACCTGCCTATTGCTTATTTTGTGTTTGCAAACACACTGCAATTTCCCAAAATCAAAAAAAAAAAAAAATTTTCAAAGTCAAGTATTATTACTTGCATGTTTTGGTGATACCCCTTGGGCTAAAAAAGCAACAAGCAGGATCGCCTATAATATATAAGCAAAGGTGAGGAAAAAAAAAGATAATGCAAATACATACATATGCACACATATTGTAAGTAAAGGTACTCAACTATATAAATGATACATACATACATACATATGGGCATATACATATACATACATACAAAGATTTTTGGGCAATCAAACTTTCCGCGCCAAATTTTATATTCCGTAATTAATATACATATATTCATAGGCATATGGTACATGCATAAGTCAACTGTTTAAAAAAAAAAAAAATTTGAAAAACTGTTGTTAAACTACCTGCCTTCAAGCTTACTTCGTGTCTCCAAACGCACTAAAAAAAAAAAAAAAAAAAAAAAAAAAAACTAAAATTTTTCAAAGTCAAGTATTCTTACTTGCAAGTTCTGGTGATACCCCTTGTGCTAACAAAGCAACAAGCAGGATCGCTTTAACATATAAGCAAAGGCAGAAGAAAAAAAAAAACAACAACATAACAGTGGATATTTGTGTATGTACACATATGTACATACATATGTATATCGCGAACCAACTATTTCTGATTTATCTCTTACGTTTTCTCTTTTTCTTAATATAACGTACCAATAAAAAGGGTACAAAAATATACATATCTACATACACGTAATAATATATAAAATATATTTATTACTCCGGTCAGCGAACTTTAAACAAAAAAAAAAAAAAAACGGAACAAAACGGAATCGAAATACATGTACATGGAGGATATCCATATCCACACTGAAACATTGAAAAATTAAAATTAACTAACATACATATTTATGTATGCGCATTCTTATCGAGCATTTATCGCAATTTCTTTTTCGCGTGTTTTTTGAGCAAACGTATGCAGATGCAATTAACAAAACATTTGCATACATACTCATATATTTAATATTGACATATTTAAGAAAATATATAAAAAATTGTATACTTGTTTTCCGTGCATTTCGTTATTGCATATACGTATTACATACATACATATGTACATATATGACAATTGTGCGAACTATAAGGGAAGCAAGAGAACAGAAACATTAAGCATAGCTAGTATATGCATATAAATTTACATACATACGTATATTTTTGCGTCATTTTTATTTTCCTTCCTTTTGCGTTCTTATCTCAAAAGATAGACGTACTAAGGAATAATATACAAATTAATCGCGAGTATTTCGCAGATACGTTTTAATAATACACGGTAAAAAAAAAAAAAAAAAAAAAAATATATATATATAATAACAATAATAATTATATACAAACATTTTTTGATTTTGACAATTTATGCGGTTAATACGTGTTCGCAAATTTATATTATATCATTCAATTAATTAATAATAAAGGTTTCAAATCTATTTTTCTTTTAATTTATATTTACACATTTGCTCATATTACCAATTTTTTAATTGTATTTCTAAGCAAAATATTTTCAAGCTCAAAGCTTACAATTTAATTCCATAAATGCAATCGGAAAAATCAAAAGAGGTTAAACCAAGAACACCTCAATTATTAGAAATTCCGAAAATGGCTGATGATGACAAATCACAAAGCACACCTGCAGAAGCTACACGCTCAAAGCAGGGTGCCAAACAAAAAAGAACCAAAGATAATTTAGTGTCAAGGTTCATAACTGAAAGTGACAGTTTTGTTAGATACTGCACAAGATTTACTGCTTCCCCAATTAATGATAACACAGAATCGGTTCTAAATTTAAAAATTCAAAGCATAGATAGCATATGGGCACGCCTTCTGGCAGCATACGATACAGTACTAGATACTGACGATGCTGAACTCCCAGAAAACATAAAAGCTTCGGCGTCAGCTAAATATGAAAACTGCCTCGAACAATATGAAATTACGAAGGCAATGATATTGGACCAAATAAATTTATTAAGGCCATGTAGAGCCACTACTCCTCCCCCAACAGTAGTTACGACTCAAAAAGATGAAATAGATACAGGTATATTCTTGAAAGTGCCAGCTTGTGATACTGAAGTTTTTCACGGAGGTTATGAGCAGTGGCCGTCCTTCCGGGACATGTTCACTGCCGTATACATTAACCATCCCAAACTTTCACGAGCTCAAAAGCTGTACCATCTCAGATACAAAACAAAAGGGGAAGCTGGCAGTATCGTCAAGCGTTTCGCTCTAAATGACGAAAACTTTAATCTGGCTTGGGAAGCACTGGTCGAAAGATACGAAAATGAAAGAGTATTGGTAGACAACCAAATAACAATTTTAATGAATTTACCAAAAATTCAACAAGAAACCAGCCAAGAGTTTCAAAAACTATACTCGACAGTGACTAATTGTTTATCTGTGTTAGAAACACAAAAGATTTCCACAGAATCGTGGGACCCTATCCTAGTAAACATTTGTGCAGCAACACTGCCTGATGCTGCTTTGCTACGATGGGAGCAATCACTAGTGGCAAGAAAGAAATCGCCAAAATGGCATCAAATGAAAGACTTCTTAACAACTCAGTACGAAATAGCTGAGCGAGTTGATAAAAAAACAGTCAAACAAAAAAATAATCAAAATGAGTCGAATAAAAACTTTTTTAAACCCCAAGCCAGCAATAATACACAATATAATAGGCACGCTAATAGAAGCCAAACATTTGTGTCAAACCAAACCAATAAATGGCAACCATTATGTGAAATATGTAAAGGAGGTCACAATATAAGATCTTGCGAGAAATTTAAAAAATTATCCGTTTCTGACAGAAACAATCTTGTCAGACAACATAAACTTTGCATCAACTGTCTGTCGAATGCTCATACGACAAAAGACTGTGAAAGCAAATTTAGTTGTGTGTACTGTCAACGAAGACATCACTCATTGCTTCATATTACAAATTTTCAAAATATGAAGCAAAATCAATTTCATAAAACCACCGGGTTAGTCACTACAACCAAAAGTGATAATCCCGAAATCTCAAATCCCGAAAAAAGGGAAGAACAACCATGTTGCTCTAAAGCAGCAAAAATTCAAGCTCTTCATTCAGAGAATGAAAGCAAAATTCTTTTACCCACTGCGGTCATCGCTATTGAACATAGAGGAGAATTATTCAAATTAAGAGCATTAATAGATCAAGGTTCTCAAAGATCCTTTATATCATCTAAAGCTCAAAATCGGCTAAAATTGCCTGTAAAAAATTCAAATTTCCAAATTTCAGGAATGGGCGGAAGAATTATACAAAATTCAAACAAAATTTGCCCAATCACTATAGTCTCCCCAAACGCGGATATAAGAATAGATGCACAAGCCATCGTTCTACCGCAACTCACAAATTTGCTTCCAAGCTGTGAAGTGAATAAAAAGCAATGGGAAAAATGCTCATATCTTAAATTAGCAGATCCCAACTGCCATACCCCATCACAAATTGATTTGTTATTAGGTAGCGACTTAATACCTCAAATAATTCTTGAAGGTATAGAAAAAATATCCAATAAATTGTTAGCCCAAAATACAATCTTTGGGTGGATATTAAGTGGCCAAGTCACAGAAAAAATTAATTCTTTTACAACTGAAGTTGAAAATATTTCAAACGAATATTTAAATAATGAACTCAAAAAATTCTGGGAAGTAGAAGAATTACCTCAGATTACTCAACTTTCAGAAGAAGATCAGGCATGCGAAGCCTATTACAAGTCCACAACAACAAGAAACGAACATGGTCGTTATGTTGTGCGACTACCATTCAAACCAACTTTTCCTGAAACCATAGCTCTAGGCCACTCTAGAATATCAGCAGTCCAGCAATTTCTAAGCTTGGAAAAAAGTCTGATAAAGAAAAGTGAGCTCAAATCAGCATATGATAATGTGATGGACGAGTATCTAGACCTCAATCATATGGAAGAAGCTGTGCCATATGAAAAAGTATCTAAAGGTAGATATTTATCTTTTTATCTGCCACATCACGGGGTAATACGACCTGATAAAATCACAACAAAAGTACGAGTGGTTTTCAATGCCTCAAAATGTACAAGCTCAGGTAAATCACTCAACGACGTACTATATACTGGCCCAACCTTACAACCTGATCTCATGCTGCTAATACTAAATTGGCGCATGTTTAAATACGTTTTTAACGGGGATGTAGAGAAAATGTACAGACAAATTCTAGTACATAAAGATGACCAAGATTTTCAGCGTATAGTCTTCCGCAAATCAAGTAATAGTCCAATCAGCGACTACAAACTTAAAACCGTCACCTTTGGCATCAATTGCGCACCCTACTTAGCGATCAGGACACTGCATGAATTAGCAAAAACGTGTGAAACAAATTTACCCTTAGCAACTTCCGTGTTACAAACACAAACATATGTTGATGATATTTTATCAGGTAGCCACAATCTGTCATTAGCGTGCGAATCACTATCTCAAGTGATCAAAGCACTAAATTCAGCGGGATTCCCATTAAAGAAAATTACATCAAATCATCCCGAAATAATAAAAGACATAAAAAAGGAAGACTTATTAGATACAAATTTCCTTAAATTTGAAACGGCCAGTACAACAAAAACCCTAGGGATTCAATGGAATGCGATAACAGATCAATTCTCATATACAATTGAGTCAATATCTGCAATGTCCGCCAGTACAAAACGCCAAATACTTTCCTCGGTGGCAAAACTTTTCGACCCCGCAGGATGGCTTTCGCCAATAATGATTCAAGCAAAAATCCTCATTCAAGAATTGTGGCAAGATGGCACTGAATGGGATGAACAGGTAAAACCTGTACGTTTAACAAAATGGGTACAATTTGCTAACAATTTGCATACTATTTCAGAAATTCGAATCCCTCGATGGGTAAATTTCACCCTTAACACTAACACAGAATTACACGGTTTCTGTGATGCATCTGAAAAGGCTTATTGCGCAACAGTTTACGTACGCACACAGTACGATAACAAAATATCTGCACACCTCTTGGTAGCCAAAGCCAAAGTTGCACCTTTGAAGACACTCAGTCTGCCACGGCTTGAACTGAATGGTGCTCTTCTGTTAGCAAAATTAATTTCAATAGTTCAAACCCATCTAAAATTAACCGATCATAAAACATATCTTTGGTCCGACTCAGAAATAGTTTTAGCATGGTTAGAAAAACCACCCTATTGCTGGAAGACCTATGTATCTAACCGAGTATCCCAAATTCTAGACTTAGTTGGGCCAGCAAAATGGCAACATGTTGCAAGTGCGGATAACCCAGCGGATCTTGGGACAAGAGGTTGCAAGCCACTGCACCTCACCAGCACTACACTCTGGTGGAATGGTCCAACATGGCTAACAGAATCACAGGAATTCTGGCCAAAGTCTCCCGCTCGTAATATAATACCGCCGGAAAGTCGGAAAATTGAAAATTTTCATATCACTCCAGAAGAGGATGATATTCTCCACCGATTTTCTTCATTTCCTAGAGCACTAAGAGTAGTCGCTTACATGCATAAATTCACCCAAAGACTTAAACAAAAAATGAAAGGGATACCAAATGATCCTTGCGTACAACTAACGCATACCGATTTGCAACATGCCAAAGTTAGTCTCATTACCTACACCCAAACTCGCTATTTCAGTCGAGAGAAAGCAAAGTTGGTCGAAAGACGACCACTCGAAAAGGGAAGCTCTCTTCTCGTTTTAAATCCATTCTTGGACGCTAAGGGATTAATAAGGGCAAATGGAAGATTAGCGAACTCCAGCCTTAGTTATAACGAACGACATCCCATTATTATACCTGAGAAATCCCGGTTTACTCATTTATTCCTAATATACCTTCACCAGCTTACACTACATGGTGAGCATCGCTTGATGCAGCAAATGGTCCGACAAGAATTTTATATACCGCGACTAAAGCCACAACTTAAAAAGACGATTTTTATGTGTAAACAATGTACCTTGTACAAACATAAAATGCGCACGCAGATCATGGCAGCTTTACCACCTGAACGCTGCAATTATGCTCTACCTTTTACTATTACTGGGATTGATTTTGCTGGACCTTTCCAGATAAAGGCCTCAATGTTAAGATCATCTACATTTAGAAAAGGGTATGTGGCTGTTTTTGTATGTTTTACGACAAAGGCAGTACACCTCGAGCTTTGTTCAGATCTGACAACTGCGGCTTTCCTCGCAGCATTCGCACGCTTTGTCGGACGACGCGGATTTCCCTCAAAGATTATGAGCGACAATGGGAAAAACTTTATCGGAGCTCAAAGAGCCACCGAGAAAGAATTCATAAACTTCATGAAAGAAGTATCCCCTGAAATTGTTAGAAAATATGCACCTCAAGGGATCGATTGGCAGTTTATACCTCCATGTTCTCCACACATGGGCGGACTTTGGGAATCAGCAGTCAAAAGCTTTAAGTCCCATTTAAAGAAAACGGCTGGTAATCATAAATTTAATTATGAGGAGTTTACTACACTACTCACTCGTATCGAAGCCGTATTAAATTCAAGACCTATATCACCACTCTCGCAAGATCCCTCCGATTTCACAGCTCTTACACCTGGACATTTCCTCAGAGGAGCTCCTCTTCTCGCCATACCTGAGACAGAAGGAGACTCACTCACTTTAATAAATCGATGGGAAAGAATCAAGATTCTCCATCATGAATTCAGCCACAGATGGAAGGAGGACTATCTTAAAGATCTCCATAAGAGATATCGATGGAAAACGATCCAGAAGGAACCCAGTACAGGCGAATGCGTCATCATACAGGACGAATGCCTTCCCCCAACCGAATGGCGACTAGGTCGCATTGAAAAGGTACATCGGGGACGAGATGGCCATATAAGAGTAGTAGATGTGCGAACACAAACTGGCCTACTAACTCGACCACTAGTGAAATTGTGTTTTCTTCCAAATACCGAAGAACCGATCACCGAAAATAAGCGAACGCAAACGCATACATAAAATCAAACAATAATTAATTAAAAATATACCGTTATACAATCCGTACGTACTATAAATCAAAAGCATAATGAACGCGGTTAATAATAAACAATAAAATCCATACATAAGTAATATACAATACATAAATACATACACCTATATATATAGTACACACATATACATAAATACATACATCTATATATATAATACACACATACATATATAATGAGTAGCATATTTCATACTACTAACAAAACCAAGTTAATATACATATTCCTATTCCACTAGAAATGGACGTAGAAGAAACCCGCAATAACCCCCAGTCGGTGAGGTCCGCAAGTAATGCAAATGCAGCATCCGCTGCACCCATCGCCGCACCAAGGAGGCAACAAGGCACAAGCCCGCCCAGCCAATCATCCGGTCGACCATTGAGGGAAGCGGTCGAGGAGCAGTTCGAGGAGTATGTGCCGCCGCGATGCAGCCTATGCCATCGACCTCATGTCCTGAAGCGGTGTACAATTTTCAAGGCGATGACGCCCGCTCAGCGTCAACAGATCGCTAGAGCCCACGGCCACTGCATGACATGCTTGGCAGACACGCACGCTACGTTGGAGTGCATGTCCGACGGGTCGTGTCAGTACTGCCATCGACCGCATCATACACTTTTTCACCGATTTCCTCGACGCTCGGTCCAGTCAACGCACGCCAGTCAGCGGCATGGTCAACAGCGGCACCATCAGCATGGGAATCAGGTTCAGCGCCGACGAGCCCATCGCTCTACGCCGTCTCGAGGGGCACGTTCGCAGACACCACCACATCGTAACCATCGCAACCATCGCAACCAGCAAAAGGCGACGGGTTTCAGCGCTGTAGTGAGCACCTTACAGAAACTGCAGCGCCTTCTAGGCAATTAATTCGCCTAGGGGGGCCGGGATGTTTATGCGACTTCATGGCATCCCGCCCCTCAACACAACACAACATTCACCGCACCACATTCAGCACACAACGCAACATTCATCACACAACACAACAGTCAGCACACAACCTACATTATCATACACGCAACCCCACGCAACCCCACGCAACAAACAAACCACTCTACACACACACCATAATCGTTTTTTTCACCACTCAGACGATCAAAAAGGATTGGTTAGATCGGGGTGTATCACAATTCGTTTTACGCCGGTAATCTACGCACTTCGCCCTTTTTTTTCTTGATCGCCAACTCGTTTCCGTTGATCCGCCAATTTACAAGCGTTTCAAGGTTCTGAACCAAATTTGGATTCCCAATCCGGTCGCGCGTGTGAGTGCAGCATCAGGAGCATCAATAGTGAATAGTGAATAGTGAATTGTAAAAAATTATACAAATCTGGAAAGGTTTGGAATTTGCATTGTACACATATTGAAGTTTCGCCCGCAAAGGGAAATAAATACCTTTTTATAAATTGTTACCTATTTTCCCACTGAAATTCGGAAATCTTTTATTTCAATTAATACGCAAAGGGATATTTAACTAAAGGCAAAGTAAGTATAGTGACAGTCACAATTATTTGTTTGCTTCCAAATATTCAAACATAGCGCCATTTACTGAATTCAATCAAATCAAGAATTATCACCATCTGTTAGAATCTTTTGGAGTTAAGGGACAATTGTGACTATCCTATCAATAGACAAATAATTTGCAACAACATATTCTGTTATTCTTACTTTTTAAATTTTTGATGTTAGGATAACCAGCCACGTCTTACTTAGACTGACGTGAAAATTAAATTCATATTGTAGTGAAGATAATACAGTAAAATTATTCTGGCTTTTCAATAATTAGTGCTTGGTTTTTCAAAACTTTAATATATATATTTTTTTTCTTTTTATTTTATTGCAAATTATTTGTCCATTGATAAGATAGCTTATATCTGAATTTTCAATCGTATTTTTTTTTTATTTCAAATTCTTTGTTTGTTATTTGGCAGTGACAATTGTCCGTTAGCTCCAAAAGATTCTAACAGATGGTGCTAATTATTGATTGCATTGAGTAAGTATTCACCAGATGGCGCTATGCTAAAAATTTAAACGTATAAGGTACACATAACTTAAATTTATTTTGAATTTTTATATAAAAATATAAATTTTGGTTATTCCTTAGTTTCAGCAATACGTAGTTATTATTTTATTATATTTGTATTTTTAACATAGCGCCATTTATTGAATTCAATCCAATCAATAATTATTACCATCTGTTAGAATCTTTTGGAGCTAAGGGACAATTGTGACTGTCAACTAGTAGACAAATAATCTATATAAATAAAAATGAATTGTTGTTCGTTAGTCTGATTAAAACTCGAGAACGGCTTGGCCGATTGAGCTGACTTTGGTTTTAAAATGTTTGTCGTAGTCCAGGGTAGGTCTAAACGGTGAGCAAATAAGGAAAAATTACGAGTAAGATACAGTAAAACGACAATTCCATTTTCCCATATAAAAGTTGACCACTTACTTGCTGTCAAATATTTGACGGTATTTGTACTCTCAGTTCCACTCGAATTGAAGAACGCTTTAAAACAAGAACTTTGAATCGACAACATAATATAAACTTTGCTCATAACATTGTGTATTTAAATTTTAATTTCAAATTTCAAACTATATAAATATAATTAATGTGTTGACATGTTTGATGGTGCCAACCTTACAGTGTTACCAACTCTCAAAAATACTTTTATTATAATAACGGGGCATCTCTGCCTGTGCAGACTCCACATCGCTCATTGCTTACTAGATATAGAATACTACATAGTTTGCCATATATGGTAAGCTAGAAGCTGTCTCTTCAGCAGTTTAACAGCGCAGTTTTCATTTATTTGAAAATTTCGAAGAGGCAACATATTCCATTTCCACATATGCCGACGGCATTTTAATTTCGGTAATATGAAAATTAGAAGAGCGAGTTAAGACGGTTGTGTTATATTATAAAAATAAAGTACATTTCCAAAATAACATTTAATATTTAGTTTAATATTGTTAATTTATAGAAATATTATGGAAATTGGGTTGGGAAGTCTTAAACTTAATAAACTTATACAAGCATAAATCAAAATATCATTTCTCATTTTAAATTTATTATTTTAATTGGTGTATAAAAGTTATGCCACAATTATTATATAGTAGTCCAAAAATATAAATTCTTATTTTTCCCAGAAATATATTTGTAAAAAAGGATCATTTTCCTTTGTTATTATCTTATTTTTTCCAAAAATACATTTGTAAACAAAAGGATATTTATCCTTTTTTTATGTGCCACACAAAAGATTTAAGGAGTTCAAGAGCTCAAAACGTGTCCTACATCAGCTACCTACCCGACGGCATTTCGCAAATGATAAAATAAATTTTTCAAGAGCTCAAAGCATACGCTACATCATCTCGAACCTACCTACCCTACGCTTTCGCGCAAATGATTATATCATGATAGCAAATGCCCACATACAGATTTGGCAATGGCAATAACAGTTAGTATTCTATAAATTCTATGATGTCGAGATGCCCTGTAATAAGTGTATCCGAACGTTCCATTGTTTTGTCATCTCAAAGTGTAAACACAATGGCTACGACAGACTGCAAACTACATCTGTCAAATATTAAAATACACACGTTCTTATGGGCAGTGTTATTTTGACAGCTGCACGACTACACAACTGCAGGCCGACAGTTGTCGTTCTCGCTAACTTCAATATCCTCCTATTTTTGCCAACGACAGTAGGACGATAGTAGAGTTGACAGTAGAATGGAAGATAGAAAGAGGAGGTAGAGTGGTGATGCCACTAATATGTAAAATGTAAAATGATTCACAGCTCTAACAAACTTGATGTTATTTTACAAATAAAAGCATAAAATAGCTATATTATAGCTCTATTATATCATTTGTAATAACAATTGATAATTTAAAGCAAAAATATTGACCTATTTACCATAAAAATTTCACTTTGAACAAAGATTAAAATTTCATTGAAGTGAAAGGTATTAGTATGGCCACAACGAAATTGTGTACATACAAAATGGACAACTGCTTCTCAAAATGTACATGTAGTAAGATGAACAACGACGTTTTCAGTTCACTGTCGTGCCGCTGCAGTCTGTCGTAGCCATTGTGTTTACACTTTCATATAAAAATCACGTGTATCCGAACGTTACATTGTTTTGTCCATAAATTTAGAGACTTTTTGCTGCGCTCTTACTTTAACATCCTTGGTTTTGTCATCTCATGTTAAAAAAAGAAACATTTAATTGGAGAATTATTGAAATACTGCTAAAAGTGATTTTCTTCTCGCTGCTTACAATGCCGAGGAAAAGAAAACGACCTGACATAGGTCGTCGAAGTCGTGTAAATGTGCAACGAGCTACTTTACGCTCCAACCGCACTAATGACCAGGGAGATGCTGATAATTATGACAGTCGTACAAGTATGGGAGAATTACGTTCAAGAATAAATAGCTATCAAGTGGATAGGGGGAGAATGGAACGAGTTCGTGCACATCGATCACAACAGCAGCGAGCACGGGATAACGAATTTAATCGATTCCGCAGACGCAATGCTCCTGTAAACCTCGAACGAGGAGCATTTTCCTACGATCCGGAATTTGATTATAGTGCCGACAAATCTGTGACGATTGGAGAAATGTCAATCATTTGTCAACATTGTAAAGCATTAAAGTACAGTAGTGAACCTGCAGGATTATGTTGTGCTGGTGGCAATGTACAATTGCCTCAATAGGTTCCACCACCTGAACCGTTACACTCATTAGTTAATGGGATGGAAAGTGAGTCTAAACACTTCTTGGCTAACATCCAAAAATATAATAATTGCTTCCAAATGACATCGTTTGGTGCAACGCATATAGTACAAGACGGGTTCATGCCTACTTTCAAGGTAGTATACCATAATTGTTTTAGTGAAATTCTAATTTATATTTGTATCACAATTAATTTAACCAGTTCTTAAACAATTCCAGATACAAGGACAAATTCATCACCTACTGGGGGCAATGCTGCCAGTGCCAGATGCAGATCATAAATTTTTGCAAATTTATTTTATGAGCAATCAAGATGTGGAAGTTGATACACGTTGTGGTCATAATCCAACCGTGAAGCGAATCATTGTCCATTAACTGCAAACATTTCTTCACGAGAATAATGAATTAGTGAAGATGTTCAAAATGGCACTGGATCGGATGCCATCAGACAGCCATAATATTGTAATAAGAGCCGACAAAACACCTGCTGGAGAGCATGCAAGAAGGTTTAATTCGCCGACAATAGATGAAGTGGCTATTGTCGTTGTTGGAGAGAATTTGCAATCAAGAGATATTGTACTTCATCGCCGGAACAATGAATTGAAACGTGTATATGAAACGCATAGAGCTTATGATGCTTTACAATACCCATTAATTTTCTGGCAGGGAGAAGATGGGTACCATTTTAATATCAAAATGGTTAATCCAACAACAGGTAATTATGTTATACAAAATAAAATATCGTATATGTTCAATATATAAATATATATTTTTATCATATGTACTTCCAGGTGCTGATACACACAAAAAAGTCAGTGCCATGAATTATTATGCATACAGACTCATGATCCGTGAAGGTGAAGTAAATCACATTTTAATGTGTCAACGGCTCTTTCATCAGTATGCAGTGGACATGTACGTCAAAATTGAGACTGAAAGATTGACATACATCCATCTTAACCAACAGCAGCTTCGATCTGAAGAGTACGTTCATCTTCGCGATGCAATCAATGCTGACGGCAATGTAAATAATGTAGGAAGAATGACAATTTTACAGGCCACTTACATCGGAAGCCCGCGCCACATGCACGAGTACGCTCAAGATGCGATGTCTTATGTTCGAAAGTATGGCCGTCCAGACCTATTTATTACATTCACCTGTAACCCACAATGGCTTGAAATAAAAAAAGAACTGCTACACAACCAAACACCACTTGATAGGCATGATATCATAGCCAGAGTTTACAAGCAAAAATTAAAATCTTTAATGAATTTCATTACAAAGCATCGTGTGTATGGCCAAGTACGTTGTTGGATGTACTCTGTTGAGTGGCAAAAGCGTGGCTTGCCACATGCTCATATATTAGTCTGGTTGGTTGACAAAATAAGGCCAGAAGAAATTGATTCCATTATTTCAGCCGAAATTCCTGATGAAACGGTTGACCCAAAATTGCATACGATAGTAACTAAACACATGATACATGGATCTTGCGGAGTTTTCAACAACAGCTCACCCTGTATGATCGGCGGCAAGTGCTCCAAACGGTACCCGAGAAACTTGCTTGCTGAAACCATCTCGGGAATCGATGGTTACCCATTGTATCGTCGGCGATCAGTTGAGGACGGTGGACGATCTGTAGATGTCAAGATAAAAGGACAAGATTTTCATGTAGACAATCGTTGGATTTTGCCGTTCTCGCCCATATTGTCCAAAACTGTGGAATTTTGTAACTCTGTGAAATCCATAAAGTACATATGTAAAGATGTTAACAAAGGTAGCGACATGGCCATGTTCGCAGTAACAAACACAAATGATGCAGTGTCTCACTATCAGATGGGTCGCTATGTAAGCAGCGATGAGGCTATTTGGCGCATATTTTCGTTTGCAATTCATGAAAGACATCCCACTGTATTGCATTTGGCAGTTCATTTAGAAAATGGACAACGAGTGTATTTCAACCCAAACAACGCTGTGGATAGAGCGGCACGTCCACCTGTGACCACATTGACAGGTTTCTTCTCAATTTGTGCAACTGATCAATTCGCTCGCACTTTGCTGTATGCTGATATGCCGCGCTACTACACATGGAACGCATCATCAAAGTCTTTTCAGCGTCGTAAACAAAGAACACCACTTGAAGGATATGAAAATGTATTTGCCACAGATGCTATAGGCCGTATATATACAGTACATCCTAATAACGATGAATGTTATTATCTTAGATTGCTATTGGTGAATGTTCCTGGTCCGACATCTTTTCAACAATTGCGAACAGTTGATGGACATCTGTGTGCGACTTACCGTGAGGCATGTCAATTATTACGGTTGCTTGAAAACGATTCGCATTGGGATTGGATCTTCATCGCCGCATCAAATTCGCACACTGTTTGCGATTATAACATCGACATGTTTCCCCTCAAATCCGAATGATTTGTGGATGAAATATAGGGATGACATGTCTGAGGATGTGTTGCATCGCGTGCGTTGTGAAACTTTGAATCCTACATTGGAAATTACGGCAGAGATTTACAATGACACATTGATCATAATAGAAGATATGTGTTTGTTGATGGCAAATAAAGTATTGTCGTGTTTGGGCCTGACAGCACCCAATCGTGCTCTGCAAGTGCATTAAACCATGAGTTGCAAAGAGAACTCCAGTACGATACTCAAGCTATGACCGAAGCAGTTCGCACAACTGTTCCGCAATTGAAAGCAGAACAAAGGATTGCGTACGATCGTTTAACACAAGCTGTAAACTGTGGGTCTGGGGGGATTTACTTTCTTGATTCTCCTGGGGGTACTGGGAAAACGTTCCTAATTTCATTGCTATTAGCAAAGATCCGATCGCAAAATGAGGTAGCCTTAGCGTTGGCTTCATCTGGAATAGCAGCAGCTTTATTAGAAGGCGGACGAACTGCACATTCAGCTTTAAAATTACCATTAAACATGCATATCAACGAAACGCCAGTTTGCAACATTGCCAAAAATAGCGCTATTTCGAACACTCTCCAAGTATGCAAATTGATAATTTGGGACGAATGCACAATGGCCCACAAGAGGTCGCTGGAGGCACTAGATAGGACGTTAAAAGATTTACGTGATAACCAAAACATTTTTGGTGGAGCTATGATACTGTTGTCAGGTGATTTTCGTCAGACTCTGCCAGTAATTCCTCGATCGACTGTTGCTGACGAAATAAACGCATGTCTAAAATCATCAAATTTGTGGCGGCACGTAAAGACACTACAATTAACTACTAACATGCGAGTGTTTTTGCAACAAGATCAAACTGCGACTGTGTTTTCGAAGCAGTTGCTGGATATTGGCAATGGTAAGGTCGCAGTTGACAGCTCGACCGGATTAATGACTTTTCCCACAGATTTCTGTCACTTCACATAATCGAAAAAGGAGCTTATTCAGCGTATCCCATATTGGGATTGTTTCACCATCAAGCACAGACGCCGCTACTCCTCTCTCACTTTTCATGAACAGGAAAGGATTTTACAGCCTTAATGTAGAAGCAGTACGTAATGTTCTATATTATAGAAACTATTTACCAATCTTTCTATTAATACATATGTATGTATATATTTGCATTTTTGGCAGGTTTGTGATCATCGACTTCTGTTTACCGCTGTCAACGCGAGATATCCCGGGACTTGCCATGATTCTGGTATTTGGACCACATCCCCAACACGTATGCACCTCACAAGTACCTATAACACGCAAAGTGATTCGTGGTTGTTAGGTGACCAAGGATATCCATTGGAGCCATGGCAGTTAACGCCAGTCGCTGAACCTTTAAATGCAAGGGAAGTGCATTACAATAAGTTGTACGCCAAAGCACCTAATACCATTGAGAGAGCCTTTTGTGTTTTGAAGTCACGATTCCGGTGCCTCTCAAAACACCGCATTCTTCATTACAGCCCTGAAAAAGCGTCTTTGATCTTTTACGCGTGTACAATTCTTCACAACATTTTACCGAAGCATTATGTGGCTGCAGACCTTGGCTTCGAAGAAGTTTTAGAAGAATCACAAGACACCAAAATTGTTTTCGAAAACCCCAATTTTAGGTAGGGTGCTAGAGTAAGAGAACGTTACATCATGTCTTTATAATATACATATGTATGTATATATTTCCATTTATGTACCTAAATATAAGTATATACATATATGTAAGTTACTTACTGTTTCTGTACATTTTAATCTCTGTATATTTAACTTCATCTA
>NW_026090337.1:0-19019 GCF_024586455.1 Bactrocera neohumeralis
TAATGCTATAACGGCAGTGCATTTGGAAAAATTACAGAATTTTACGTTTAGGTATAAAACCGATTTTCTTGCATGTACTCATTTAGAAATCCATATCAAGTTGCTTCAAATCACTAGCTTCACATATTAAAGTTAATTAACCCTCCACATCTTACTCAAGTTCACATAATGACCATTTGGAAAAATTACAGAACTTTACATTTATGTATAAAACCGGTTTTGTTGCTTATGCACATTTAGATATCCATATCAAGTTGCCTCAAATCATTAGCTTCACATATTAAAGTTAATTAACCCTCCACATCTTACTCAAGTTCACATAATGCTAAACAGCATTTGGAAAAATTACAGAGTTTTACATTTAGGTATAAAACCGATTTTCTTGCATGTACACATTTAGAAATCCATATCAAGTTGCCTCAAATCATTAGCTTCACATATTAAAGTTAATTAACCCTCTACATCTTACTCAAGTTGACATAATGCTATAACGGCAGTGCATTTGGAAAACTGGAGAATTTTATATTTAGGTATAAAACCGATTTTCTTGCATGTACACATTTAGAAATCCATATCAAGTTGCTTCAAATAATTAGCTTCACATATTAAAGTTAATTAACCTTCTTCATTTTACTGAAGTTGACATAAAGCCAAAACGGCAGTGCATATGGAAAAATTCTAGAACTTTACATTTAAGTATAAAACCGATTTTCTTGCATATACACATTTATAAATCCATATCAAGTTGCTTTAAATCATAAGCTTCACATATTAAAGTTAAATAACCTTCTTCATCTTACTGAAGTTGGCATAAAGCTAAAACGGCAGTGCATTTGGAAAATTCCAGAATTTTACATTTAGGTATAAAACCGATTTTCTTGCATGTACACATTTAGAAATCCATATTAAGTTGCCTCAAATCATTAGCTTCACATATTAAAGATAATTAACCTTCTTCATCTTACTCAAGTTGACATAATGCTATAACGGCAGGTGCATTTGGAAAAATTACAGAATTTTACATTTAGGTATAAAACCGATTTTCTTGCATGTACACATTTAGAAATCCATATCAAGTTGCCTCAAATCATTAGCTTCACATATTAAAGTTAATTAACCCTCTTCATCTTACTAAAGTGTGCATAAAGCCATAACGGCAGTGCATTTGGAAAAATTCCACAATTTTACATTTAGGTATAAAACCGTTTTCTTGCATGTACACATTTAGAAATTCATGTGAAGTTGCTTCAAATCATTAGCTTAACATATTAAATTTAATGAACTTTCTTCATCTGGCTAAAGTTGGCATAAAACCATAACGGCAGTGCATTTGGAAAAATTCCAGAATTTTACATTTCTGTATAAAACCGATTTTTTGGCATGTACACATTTAGAAATCCATATAAAAGTTGCTTCAAATCATTAGCTTCATATATATTAAAGTTAATTAACCCTCTTCATCTTACTGAAGTTGACATAAAGCGAAGTCAGCAGTGCATTTGGAAAATTCCACAATTTTACATTTTGGTATCAAATGGTTAGCTTAACATATTAAAGTTAATTAACCCTCTTCATCTTACTGAAGTTGGCATAAAGCCAAAACGGCAGTGCATTTGGAAATTTCCAGAATTTTACATTTTGGTATAAAACCGATTTTCTTGCATGTACACATTTAGAAATCCACAAAGAATTGCTTCAAATCATTAGCTTAACATACTAAAGTTAATTAACCCTCGTCATCTTACTCAAGTTGGCATAACGCCATGAAACGACAGTGCTTTTGGAAAATTTCCACAATTTTACATTTAGGTGTAAAACCGATTTTCTTGCATATACACATTTAAAAATCACAACGAATTGCCTCAAATCATTAGCTTCACATATTAAAGTTAATTAACCTTCGTCATCTTACAGAAGTTGGCATAAAGCCAAAACGGCAGTGCATTTGGAAAATTCCACAATTTTACATTTAGGTATAAAACCGATTTTCTTGCATGTACACATTTAGAAATCCATATCAAGTTGCCTCAAATCATTAGCTTAACATATTAAAGTTAATTAACCTTCTTCATCTTACAGAAGTTGGCATAAAGCCAAACGGCAATGCATTTGGAAAAATTCCAGAATTTTACATTTAGGTATAAAACCGACTTTCTTGCATGTACACATTTAGAAATCCATATCAAGTTGTCTCAAATCATTAGCTTAACATATTAACGTTAATTAACCCTCATCATCTTACTCAAGTTGGCATAAAGTCAAAACGGCAATGCATTTGGAAAAATTCCAGAATTTTACACATTCAAAAATTTCCATATCAAGTTGCTTCAAATCATTAGCTTCACATATTAAAGTTAATTAACCTTCATCGTTTTACTCAAGTTGGACATAAGACCATAACGGCAGTGCATTTGGAAAAATTCCATAATTTTACATTTAGGTATAAAACCGACTTTCTTGCATGTACACATTTAGAAATCCATATCAGGTTGCTCTCAAATCATTAGCTTCACATATTAAAGTTAATTAACCCTCTTCATCTTACTAAAGTTGGCATAAAGCCAAAACGGCAGTACATTTGGTAAAATTCCACAATTTTACATTTAGGTATAAAACCTATTTTCTGGCATGTACACATTTAGAAATCCATATCAAGTTGCTTCAAATCATTAGCTTAACATATTAAAGTTAATTAACCCTCATCATCTTACCCAAGTTGGCATAAAGCCAAAACGACAGAGCATTGGGAAAAATTACAGAATTTTACATTTAGGTATAAAACCGATTTTCTTGCATGTACACATTTAGAAATCCATATCAAGTTGCTTCAAATCATTAGCTTAACATATTAAAGTTAATTAACCCTCACCAACTTACTCACGCTGACATAAAACCATAACGGCAGTGCATTTGGAAAATTTCAGAATTTTACATTTAGGTATAAAACCGACTTTCTTGCATGTACACATTTAGAAATTCACTCCGAATTGCTTCAAATCATAAACTTCACATATTAAAGTTAATTAACCCTCACCATCTTACTCAAGTTAAGATAACACCATAACGGCAGTGCATTTGGAAAAATTCCACAATTTTATATTTAGGTATTAAATCGAATTTCTTATATATTCACATTTAGAAATCCATATCGAGTTTCGTCAAATCATTAACTTCACATATTAAAGTTAATTAACCCTCATCTTACTCAAGTTGGCATAAAGCCATAACGGCAGTGCATTTGGAAAAAATTCCATAATTTTACATTTAGGTATAAAACCGCTTTTCTTGCATATACACATTTATAAAAACATATGAAGTTGATTCAAATCATTAACGTGACATATTAAAGTTAATTAACCTTCTTCATTTTACCGAAATTGGCATAAAGCCAAAACGGCAGTGCATTTGGAAAATTCCACAATTTTACATTTAAGTAGAAAACCGATTTTCTTGCAATAAACACATTAAGAAATCCGCAGAGTTGCCTCAAATCATTAGCTTCACATATTAAAGTTAATTAACCTTCTTCATCTCACTGAAGTTGGCATAAAGCCAAAGCGGCAGTGCATTTGGAAAATTCCAGAATTTTACATTTAGGTATAAAACCGCTTTTCTTGCATGTACACATTTAGAAATCCATATCAAGTTGCCTCAAATCATTAGCTTCACTGTTAAAGTTAATTAACCCTTATCATCTTACTGAAGTTGGCATAAAGACCATAACGGCAGTGCATTTGGAAAATTCCACAATTTTACATTTAGGTATAAAACCGATTTTCTTGAATGTACACATTTAGAAGTCCATATCAAGTTGCTTCAAATCATTAGCTTAACATATTTAAGTTAATTAACCTTCGTCATCTTACAGAAGTTGGCATAAAGCCAAAATGGCAGTACATTTGGAAAAATTCCACAATTTTACATTAAGGTATCCTCTTTGAAGTTGGTCGCCTTGTCGTGGCGAAGGGGCTTAAGTAAGAGTAAAGTGTGCATCCCAAAGGAAACGCACTCTAATCTTACGAACTAAGAGGGACACCCCATAATTCCCACAATAGTGAAATGGATGAATAAACCCTAGGTTTTACGCCCATCTCCTATTGTTGGAAGTATACCCGCACCAACACCACCCTAAGCCAAGGAGTCGAGGTACCCGTGCCGAGGGCTGAATGGTCAGCGGGGGGTAATAAATAGCTGATCGCGAACGGTCCCCTCCGATGCCCGGGCGAGGTCGGAGGTATAAAAGCCTTCTCTCCGCATACCGGCTCTGCGGACGAGTGACCAACCCTTTCCGTCTTACTCGTAGGACCAACAAATGAACGGAAACAACAAAACAACAACAACTACAACAACCAATTTGACGACAACAGCGACGACTAAGGACATGAATTACAGGATTCCCATTACGGAATCCGACGAAGACGAACTACTCGCCTCCAGCCAGGAGACGGGTAAAGGTACTGCCGGACATACCAACCTAAGTATACCGGCAGATACAGCAGTGATAACAGCAAACATAAAGGAGGAAGCGTCCACCTCCAAAGCTGCCATGAGCACCAACCAAAGTGCACTGGCGGCCAAAGGGGAAATCAAAAAGAAGCGCAGAAAATCACAGAATCAGCTGAGGAAAAACCGGTACCAGAGGGCAGTCTTCATTCTAGGGAAGATAGCCAAAGACCAGGCGGCCGGCACCCCAGTTGATGAGGCAGAAACAAAGCGCCTTAAAGCAATAGTGGAGGAATATGAAGGCTACCTGAAAAGGAAGCAATCAGAACCTCTAGTAGAGAACATACACGAGAGCACTTCACAAAAAAGGAATCGCTCTACGACAGAAGCACCCGAAACTCTGCCTAACGAACCGAGACAGAGTGAAGGCGAACAGAACAGCGCAACAGCGGCAAGGCATTTCTGCGATGTAGCCAGAGATAGCCTGCAAATGGCCATCATAGACGGGAACTCCTCCTCACAAAGCACGGACGGTACAGGAAAGATGGGTGGAGATCGACGTCAGATTGTCGAGTATGGTGCTAAGCTATGTACAGCTGATAAAGGAGGAAAAACCAAATAAAGCCAGCAGACCAATACTAGTGGCCATTTGCGAAGAGTCCATTGAGGCTCTCAAGAAGACTGACTACAAAATCAGCTTCGGAATTCGCAAGGCCAGGTTGAAAATCTTCCAAGGCGACAAAGCGGCTGACGAAGACGACACGGAAGAGGTCGACGACGCCAGCCAGTTGCTAGGGAAAGTGGGCATCGAAGAAACCCGAGATGCCCAACTCGAAGAGTGCCACAGCGAATCTGATAACCCTTATGAAAGAGAGAAGCATCGACATCAGCCCAATACAGGAGCCCTGGGTCAAAGAAGACACCATTAAAGGGATAAACAGCAGCAACTATAACCTGTTTTACACACGGAACAAAGGTAAACCTAGGGCAAGCATTCTTATCAATAAAAGTATAAATGCATTTCTTTGTCCTAACTACAGCACAGCAGATATCATAGTGGTAAAGGTGGAACACAAGGATAAGCCCTTCTTCTTGGTCTCGGCCTACTTGGCCCATGACGAAGACATACCACCGGCCCCGCTCACCAGACTAGTAGAGGAGGATAGGAAAGAGGATGTCCTAATAGGGTGTGATGCAAACGCAAGGCCCACCGTATGGGGTAGCTCCAGCATAAACACCAGAGGTGAGTCACTCTTGCAGTATATTCTAAATAGTAATCTAAGCATATGCAACAAGGGCGATAAGCCAACTTTTATTTTTCCAAGCTCGGATAGGTTTCCGGGGTGGGAGGAAGTGCTTGACCTCACGCTATCAACAGACACAGACAGTCTCGTTGTGGATAACTGGAGGGTATCCGATGAGCCTTCCATGTCGGATCCCTCCTGGATACTCTTCAGCATCAGCGGAAGGTACAGTGCTCTTCCCACATACCGAAACAAGAACAGCTTGGGAAAAATATACCAGAATAGCAACAAAATGCCTCGAAAAGGGAGGCAATAAGAGTATCATAAATCCTCAAGAACTAGATTCAGAAGTAGAGAAGTTGGAAAAAATCTTAACCACAACTTTCAATAAATCTACTCCGCTAACAGTTTTGAAAAAGAGAAAGTCTCCCCCTTGGTGGAGCAGTGAACTCAAGAATTTGAGAACACAACTAAGGAAAGCTTTCAATGAGAGTTTTAGAACCAAAATATGGCAGCCATATAAAGATATTATGAAAAGATACAAAAAAGCAGTCAGGAAAGCAAAAAACGACTCTTGGCGATCTTTCTGCACATCGATAGAAAGTTGCAGAGAAACCGCTAGGCTGAGCAAAATGCTATCCAAAGATCATATTAACACTGCCTACATTAGGACGGAGGGAAGTGATTGGACCTCCTCAGCAAAAGAGTCTGTGGAGGTACTAATTACAACACACTTCCCCGGGAGTCAGCAAACACCTTCAACGAGGGTTCAACCAGAACCACCGTTGAACGCAGCTGATTATCAAGGCCAAATAATAGACAAAAGCAAAATCAAGTATGCCATAAATAGTTTTGTACCATTTAAAGCGGCAGGTCCTGACGGAATTATGCCCATAATGTTGTAAAAACTTGTAGAACCAATGGTTCAAAGACTTGAAAATATATACAAAGCTAGCATTCTATTATCCTACATCCCAAGAAGTTGGAAAAGAAGTAAAGTTGTGTTCCTTCCAAAACCCGGCAGAAGAACACACGAAAATGCCAAGGATTTTAGACCTATAAGCCTTACCTCCTTTATGCTGAAGGTACTGGAAAGAAAAATAGATCTACACGTAAGAACAATAATGGCGGAGAAGTTATCGAAGTCCCAACATGCGTACATAAAGGGCCGATCAACCGAAACTGCCCTTCACGAGGTGATAAGTGTAATTGAAAAATCACTACACCACAAACAATACACCATGGCTGCATTTCTAGACATAGAGGGCGCCTTCAATAACATAGAAGTAAATGCGATAATTAACTCTCTGGCACATGGTGGCATAGATGACACTGTGTGCAGATGGATACTATCGATGCTTGAGAATAGGAAGATTATGGCTTCAAACGGCGCTGCAACACAAACAAGCTATGTGAGTAGAGGGACGCCTCAAGGAGGGGTCCTCTCTCCGCTCCTATGGGTTGTAGCGCTGAACGAAATACTCCTCCAACTAAACGGTGGAGGAGTGAAAGCAGTGGCGTATGCAGACGATATAGTGTTGTTGGTATCAGTCAGCGAGATTATGGAAAGAGCACTTCGAAGGTTAAACCTATGGGCTAAAAACAATGGACTAGGAGTTAACCCGAACAAAACAGAACTGATGCTATTCACAAGCAGAACCAAAATACCTCAGTTTCAACTTCCGGTACTAAGCGGTACAATACTCACTCTATCCCCCACAGCTAAATACTTGGGGGTGGAGATTGACACCAAACTGTCCTGGAAAATAAATATAGAAAAAAGAATAAACAAAGCATACATGGCTTACTATACTTGTAAGAGAATCGTCAAACAAAGTATAGTCATGTGGATGTATACGGCAGTCAGAAGACCTATACTTACATATGGAGCTCTGGTATGGTGGCCAGCGCTAAACAAGCAATACAACATTAAAAAATTAAATGGTATTCAAAGAGCAGCATCTGAGGGTGTTACTGGGGCAATCAGGTCATGTCCGACTGATGCGCCAACGTGATCCTGCATCAACTACCAATAGACATTTTTATTCAAAAAACAGCAGCTATTGCGGCGACAATAATAAAAGAATTGGGAGGTTGGAACCAGCAGAACTATGGACATAGTGTAATCCTAAACAAGCTCACCATTAATAAATCAGACTACATTCTCCCAAAGCTGGATTTCAATAGACACTTCCAGGTAAGGATACCATCTAGACGAGAATGGAGAAGAGGCTCAATAGAAAAGGAGGATACCATCTCAGTCTATACCGACGGGTCCAAAATGGACTGTGGAGTAGGCACGGGGGTATTCTCCTCTGATCTTGGCATATCTCTCTCTATACGTCTACCGAACTCGGCTAGCATCTTCCAAGCAGAAGTACTAGGCATAGAAAAAGCCTGCGAAGCTCTATTAGAAAACAACGGGAATATAAACAAAGCAACTATATTTACGGATAGCCAGGCGGCACTTCTGGCCTTGTCTTCACCCATGACAATCTCCAGCACAGTACACAACTGCAAGAGAGCACTAAGCGCAATAAAAGACAAGCTCCAACTAAACTTGATCTGGGTTCCCGGCCACAGGAACATTTTCGGTAACGAAAAAGCAGACGAGTTTGAAAAGGCAGGAGCTTTCCTCAACGAATCCGAGGCGGAGATAATACCAAGTCCGCTAGGATCAATCAAAGGAGAGATCAATAGACAATTTCAACAAATTGCAAATAACAGGTGGAAAAACATCACAAAATGCGTCATAACTAAACAATTATGGCCAACATATGACAGGAAAAGAACCAATGACTTATTAAATAGGTCAAGAAAAAGTATTTACAGAATAACAGCTACCACAACAGGGCACTGGCCATTTGGGGAACATGCGTCCAAAATGGGATTGCCCTACAACGACATCTGCCGTGGCTGCGGAGTAGCAGGGAACAAGGAAACAATCTTCCACTTTCTCTGCGAATGCCCAGCTCTAGCACAGATCCGACACAAAACACTTGGAATCCATGTAGCACCAAACCTTGAATGGATTTCCACTAAAAGCATATCGGACATAAGTAGTTTCATCGAAACCTCAAAATGGTTTGAAAGAGAATGTGAAACGTAATAGCAGATACAGGAGGTTCTACGAACAGTGCATCAAAATGGCACATCAAGTGTTAATTGAGCCCGATATGGCGGCACTCCTACCTACCTACCTACCTAAAAGGTATAAAACCATTTGCATATAAAATTCCAAAATTTTACATTTATTTAGGTATATAAAACCGATTTTCTTGCATGTACACATTTAGAAATCCATAAAGAAATGCTTCAAATCATTAGCTTCACATATTAAAGTTAATTAACCCTCATCATCTTACTCAAGTTGACATTAAGCCATAACGCCAGTGCATTTGGAAAAATTCCAGAATTTTACATTAAGTATAAAACCGATTTTCTTGCATATACACATTTGGAAATACACATCGAAGTGTTTCAAATCATTAGCTTCACATATTAAAGTTAGTTAATCTTTATTCATCTTACTAAAGTTGTCATTAAGCCATAACGGCAGTGCATTTGGAAAAATTCCACAATTTTACATTTAGGTATAAAACCGATTTTCTGGCATGTATACATTTAGCAATCCATCTCGAGTTGAATCAAATCATTAACGTCACATATGCAAGTTAATTAACCTTCGTCATCTTACAGAAGTTGGCATAAAGCCAAAACGGCAGTACGTTTGGAAAATTCCAGAATTTTACATTTAGGTATAAAACCGATTTTCTTGCACGTACACATTTAGAAATCCATATCAAGTTGCTTCAAATCATTAGCTTAACATACTAAAGTTAATTAACCTTCTTCATCTTACAGAAGTTGACATAGAGCCAAAACGGCAGTTCATTTGGAAAATTCCAGAATTTTACATTTAGGTATAAAACCGATTTTCGTGCATATACAAATTTAGAAATCCACATCAAGTTGCTTCAAATCACTAGCTTAACATATTAAAGTTAATTAACCCTCATCATTTTACTCACGTTGGCATAAGACCATAACGGCAGTGCATTTGGAAAAAATTCCAAAATTTTACATTTAGGTATAAAACCGATTCCCTTCCATATACGCATTTAGAAAACCATATCAAGTTGCTTCAAATCGTTAGCTTCACATATTAAAGTTAATTAACTCTCATCGTTTTACTCAAGTGGACATAAGACCATAACGGCAGTGCATTTGGAAAAAGTTCCATAATTTTACATTTTAGAATAAAACCGACTTTCTTGCATGTACACATTAGAAATCCATATCAAGTTGCTTCAAATTATTTTATTCACATATTTAAGTTAGTTAACTTTCTTTATTTAACTAAAGTTGGCATAAAGCCATAACAGCAGTGCATTTGGAAAAATTCTAGAATTTTACATTAAGGTATAAAACTGATTTTATTGCATTTAAACGTTTAGCAATCCATCTCGAGTTGATTCAAATCATTAACTTCACATATTAAAGTTAATTAACCTTCGCCATCTTACAGAAGTTGGCATAAAGCCAAAACGGCAGTGCATTTGGAAAATTCCAGAATTTTACATTTAGGTATAAAACCGATTTTCTTGCATGTACACATTTAGAAATCCATATCAAGTTGCCTCAAATCATTAGCTTAACATATTAAAGTTAATTAACCTTCTTCATCTTACAGAAGTTGACATAAAGCCAAAACAGCAGTGCATTTGGAAAATTCCAGAATTTTACATTTAGGTATAAAACCGATTTTCTTGCATATAAACATTTAGAAATCCATATCAAGTTGCTTCAAATCACTAGCTTAACATATTAAAGTTAATTAACCCTAATCATCTTACAGAAGTTGGCATAAGACCAAAACGGCAGTGCATTTGGAAAAAATTCCAGAATTTTACATTTAGGTATAAAACCGATTTTCTTGCATGTACACATTTAGAAATCCATATCAAGTTGCTTCAAATCATTAGCTTAACATATTAAAGTTAATTAACCCTCATCATCTTACTCAAGTTGACATAAGACCATAACGGCAGTGCATTTGGAAAAAATTCCATAATTTTACATTTAGGTATAAAACCGACTTTCTTGCATGTACACATTTAGAAATCCATATCAAGTTGCTTCAAATTATTAGATTCACATATTAAAGTTAATTAACTTTATTCATCTTACTAAAGTTGGCATAAAGCCATAACGGCAGTGCATTTGGGAAAATTCCACAATTTTACATTTAGGTATAAAACCGATTTTCCTGCATTTAAACATTTAGCAATCCATCTCGAGTTGATTCAAATCATTAACGTCACATATGCAAGTTAATTAACCTTCGCCATCTTACAGAAGTTAGCATAAAGCCAAAACGGCAGTACGTTTGGAAAATTCCAGAATTTTACATTTAGGTATAAAACCGATTTTCTTGCACGTACACATTTAGAAATCCATATCAAGTTGCCTCAAATCATTAGCTTAACATATTAAAGTTAATTAACCTTCTTCATCTTACAGAACTTGACATAGAGCCAAAACGGCAGTACATTTGGAAAATTCCAGAATTTTACATTTAGGTATAAAACGGATTTTCTTGCATATACAAATTTAGAAATCCATATCAAGTTGCTTCAAATCATTAGCTTAACATATTTAAGTTAATTAACCCTCATCATCTTACTCAAGTTGACATAAGACCATAACGGCAGTGCATTTGGAAAAAATTCCAGAATTTTACATTTAGGTATAAAACCGATTTTCTTGCATGTACACATTTAGAAAGCCATATCAAGTTGCTTCAAATCGTTAGCTTCACATATTAAAGTTTAATTAACTCTCATCGTTTTACTCAAGTGGACATAAAACCATAACGGCAGTGCATTTGGAAAAAATTCCATAATTTTACATTTTAGTATAAAACCGACTTTCTTGCATGCACACATTAGAAATCCATATCAATTTGCTTCAAATTATTAGATTCACATATTAAAGTTAGTCAACTTTATTCATCTTACTAAAGTTGGCATAAAGCCATAACGGCAGTGCATTTGGAAAGATTCCACAATTTTACATTTAGGTATAAAACCGATTTTCCTGCATTTAAACATTTAGCAATCCATCTCGAGTGGATTCAAATCATTAACGTCACATATGCAAGTTAATTAAACTTCGTCATCTTACAGAAGTTGGTATAAAGCCAAAACGGCAGTGCATTTGGAAAACTTCCACAATTTTACATTTAGGTATAAAACCGATTTTCCTGCATTTAAACATTTAGCAATCCATCTCGAGTTGATTCAAATCATTAACGTCACATATGCAAGTTAATTAACCTTCGTCATCTTACAGAAGTTGGAATAAAGCCAAAACGGCAGTGCATTTGGAAAAATTCCATAATTTTACATTTAGGCATAGAACCGATTTTCTTGCACTTACACATTTAGAAATCCATATCAATTTGCCTCAAATCATAAGCTTAACATACTAAAGTTAATTAACCTTCTTCATCTTACAGAAGTTGACATAGAGCCAAAACGGCAGTACAATTGGAAAATTCCAGGATTTTACATTTAGGTATAAAACGGATTTTCTTGCATGTACACATTTAGAAATCCATATCAAGTTGCCTCAAATCATTAGCTTAACATACTAAAGTTAATTAACCTTCCTTATCTTACAGAAGTTGGCATAAAGCCGAAACGGCAGTGCATTTGGAAAAAATTCCATATTTTACATTTAGGTATAAAACCGACTTTCGTGCATGTACACATTTAGAAAGCCATATCAAGTTGCTTCAAATCGTTAGCTTCACATATTAAAGTTAATTAACTCTCATCGTTTTACTCAAGTGGACATAAGACCATAACGGCAGTGCATTTGGAAAAAATTCCATAATTTTACATTTTAGTATAAAACTGACTTTCTTGCATGCACACATTAGAAATCCATATCAATTTGCTTCAAATTATTAGATTCGCATATTAAAGTTAGTCAACTTTATTCATCTTACTAAAGTTGGCATAAAGCCATAACGGCAGTGCATTTGGAAAAGATTCCACAATTTTACATTTAGGTATAAAACCGATTTTCCTGCATTTAAACATTTAGCAATCCATCTCGAGTTGATTCAAATCATTAACGTCACATATGCAAGTTAATTAACCTTCGCCATCTTACAGAAGTTAGCATAAAGCCAAAACGGCAGTACGTTTGGAAAATTCCAGAATTTTACATTTAGGCATAAAACCGATTTTCTTGCACGTACACATTTAGAAATCCATATCAAGTTGCCTCAAATCATTAGCTTAACATACTAAAGTTAATTAACCTTCTTCATCTTACAGAACTTGACATAGAGCCAAAACGGCAGTACATTTGGAAAATTCCAGAATTTTACATTTAGGTATAAAACCGATTTTCTTGCATATACAAATTTAGAAATCCACATCAAGTTGCTTCAAATCACTAGCTTAACATATTAAAGTTAATTAACCCTCATCATCTTACTCAAGTTGACATAAGACCATAACGGCAGTGCATTTGGAAAAAATTCCAGAATTTTACATTTAGGTATAAAACCGATTTTCTTGCATGTACACATTTAGAAATCCATATCAAGTTACTTCAAATCATTAGCTTCACATATTAAAGTTAATTAACCCTCATCATCTTACTCAAGTTGACAGAAGACCATAACAGCAGTGCATTTGGAAAAAATTCCAGAAATTTACATTTAGGTATAAAACCGATTTTCTTGCATGTACACATTTAGAAATCCATATCAAGTTGCTTCAAATCATTAAATTCACATATTAAAGTTAATTAACTTTCTTCATCTTACTAATGTTGGCATAAGGCCATAACGGCAGTGCATTTAAAAAATTCCGCAATTTTACATTTAGGTATATAACCGATTTTCCTGCATTTAAACATTTAGCAATCCATCTCGAGTTGATTTAAATCATTAACGTCACATATTCAAAATAATTAACCTTCGCCATCTTACAGAAATTGAGATAGAGCCAAAACGGCCGTACATTTGGAAAATTCCACAATTTTACATTTAGGTATAAAACCGATTTTCCTGCATATACACATTTAGAAATACATATCGAGTTGCTTCAAATCATTAGCTTCACATATTAAAGTTAATTAACCTTCTCCATCTTACTGAAGTTGACATAAAGCCAAAACGGCATTGCATTTGGAAAATTCCAGAATTTTAAATTTAGGTATAAAACCGATTTTCTTGCATGTATACATTAGAAATGAATATTAAAAGTTGCCTCAATTCATAAGCTTAACATATTAAAGTTAATTAACCTTCTTCATCTAACATAAGTTGGCATAAAGCCAAAACAGCAGTGCATTTGGAAAAATTCCACAATTTTACATTCAGGTATAAAACCGATTTTCGTGCATGTACACATTTAGAAATCCATATCAAGTTGCCTCAAATCTTTCGCTTCACATATTAAAGTTAATTAACATTCGTCATCTTACTAAAGTTGGCATAAAGCCAAAACGGCAGTGCATAAGAAAAATTCCAGAATTTTACATTTAGGTATAAAACCGATTTTCCTGCATGTACACATTTAGAAATCCACATCGATTTGCTTCAAATCATTAGCTTCACATATTAAAGTTAATTAACCCTAAGCATCTTACTCAAGTTCACATAAAGCCATAACGGCAGTGCATTTCGAAAAAAATCCATAATTTTACATTTAGGTATAAAACAGACATTCTTGCATATACACAATAAGAAATACATCTGAAGTTGCCTCAAATCATTAGCTTCATATATTATAGTTAATTTACCTTCTTCATCTTACTGAAGTCTGCATAAAGCCAAAACGGCAATGCATTAGGAAAAATTCCAGAATTTTACATTTAGGTATAAAACCGATTTTCTTGCATGTACACATTTAGAAATCGATATCAAGTTGCTTCAAATCACTAGATTAACATTTTAAAGTTAATTAACCCTCATCATTTTACTCAAGTTTACATAAGACCATAACGGCAGTGCGTTTGGAAAAAATTCCATAATTTTACATTTAAGTATAAAACCGACTTTCTTGCATATACACATTAGAAATCCATATCAAGTTGCTTCAAATTATTAGATTCACGTATTGAAGTTAGTCAACTTTCTTCATCTTACTAAAGTTGGCATAAAGCCATAACGGCAGTGCATTTGGAAAGATTCCAAAATTTACATTTAGGTATGAAACCGATTTTCCTGCATTTAAATATTTAGCAATCCATCTCGAGCTGATTAAAATCATTAACGTCACATATGCAAGTTAATTAACCTTCTTCATCTTACAGGAGTTGGCATAAAGCCAAAACGGCAGTGCATTTGGAAAAATTCCACAATCTTATATTTAAGTACAAAGTCGATTTTCTTGCATATACACATTTAGCAATCGATATTGACTTGCTTCAAATCATAATCTTCACATAATTAAGTTAATTAACCTTCGTCATCTTACAGAAGTTGGCATAAAGCCAAAACGGCAGTGCATTTGGAAAAATTCCACAATTTTACATTTAGGTATAAAACCTATTTTCTTGCATATACACATTTGGCAATGTATGTCGAATGGCCTCAAATCATTAGCTTAACATATTTAAGTTAATTAACCTTCTTCATCTTACAGAAGTTGGCATAAAGCCAAAACGGCAATGCATTAGGAAAAATTCCAGAATTTTACATTTAGGTATAAAACCGATTTTCTTGCATGTACACATTTAGAAATCCATATCAAGTTGCTTCAAATCGTTAGCTTCACATATTAAAGTTAATTAACCCTTATCATCTTACTCAAAATGACATAAGACCATAACGGAAGTGCATTTGGAAAAATTTCCAGAATTTTACATTTAGGTATAAAACCGATTTTCTTGCATGTACCCATTTAGAAATCCATATCAATTTGCTTCAAATCGTTAGCTTCATATATTAAAGTTAATTAACCCTCATCGTCTTACTCAAGTGGACATAAGACCATAACGGCAGTGCATTTGAAAAAAATCCACAATTTTACATTAAGGTATAAAACCTATTTTCTTGCATATACACATTTGGCAATCTATGTCGAATGGCCTCAAATCATTAGCTTAACATATTTAAGTTAATTAACCTTCGTCATCTTACAGAAGTTGGCATAAAACCAAAACGGCAGTGCATTTGGAAAAATTCCACAATTTAACATTTAGGTATAAAACCGATTTTCCTGCATTTAAACATTTAGCAATCCATCTCGAGTTGATTCCAAATCATTAACGTCACATATGCAAGTTAATTAACCTTCGCCATCTTACAGAAGTTGGCATAAAGCCAAAACGGCAGTGCATTTGGAAAAATTCCAGAATTTTACATTTAGGTATAAAACCGATTTTCTTGCACGTACACATTTAGAAATCCATATCACGTTGCCTCAAATCATAAGCTTAACATACTAAAGTTGACATGGAGCCAAAACGGCAGTACATTTGGAAAATTCCAGAATTTTTCATTTAGGTATAAAACCGCTTTTCTTGCATATACACATCTGGAAATCTACAACGATTTGCTTCAAATCATGAGCTTAGCATGCTAAAGTTAATTAACCTTCATCATCTTACTCAAGTTGACATAAAGCCAAAACGGCAGTGCATTTGGGAAAAATCCCCAGTTTTACATTTAGATATAAAACCGACTTTCTTGCATGTACACATTTTCAAATCCATATCAAGTTGCTTCAAATCATTAGCTTTACATATTAAAGTTAATTAACCTTCTTCATCTTACTGAAGTTGGCATAAAGCCAAAACGGCAGTGCATTTGGAAAAATTCCAGAATTTTACATTTAGGTATAAAACCGATTTTCTTGCATGTACACATTTAGAAATCCATATCAAGTTGCTTCAAATCATTAGCCTAACATATTAAAGTTAATTAACCTTCATCATCTTACTCAAGTTGACATAAAGCCATAACGGCAGTGCATTTGGAAAAAATTCCAGAATTTTACATTTAGGTACAAAACCGATTTTCTTGCATGTACACATTAAGAAATCCATATCAAGTTGTTTCAAATCATTAGCTTAACATATTAAAGTTAATTAACCTTCGTCATCTTACAGAAGTTGGCATAAATCCAAAACGGCAGTGCATTTGGAAAAATTCCAGAATTTTACATTTAGGTATAAAACCGATTTTCTTGCATATACACATTTAGAAATCCATATCAAGTTGCTTCAAATCATTAGCTTAACATACTAAAGTTAATAAACCCTCATCATCTTACTCAAGTTGACACAAGACCATAACGGCAGTGCATTTGGAAAAATTCCACAATTTTACATTTAGGTAAAAAACCGTTTTTCCTGCATTTAGACATTAAGCAAATCCATATCAAGTTGATTCAAATCATTAACTTCACATATTCAAGTTAATTAACCTTCGTCATCTTACAGAAGTTGGCACAAAGCCATAACGGCAGTGCATTTGGCAAAATTCCGCATTATTACATTTAGGTATAAAACCGATTTTCTTGCATGTAAACATTTAGAAATCCATATCAAGTTGCTTCAAATCATTAGCTTCACATATTAAAGTTAATTAACCTTCTTCATCTTACTGAAGTTGGCATAAAGCCATAGGAGCAGTGCATTTGGAAAAATTCCACAATTTTACATTTAGGTATAAAACCGATTTTCTTGCATATACACATTTAGAAATCCATATCAGGTAGCTTTTAATCATAAGCTTCACATGTTAAAGTTAATTAACCTTCTTCATCTTACTGAAAATCGCATAAAACAAAAACGACAATGCATTTGGAAAAACTCCACAATTTTACATTTAGGTATAAAACCGATTTCCTTGCAGGTACACATTTAGAAATCCATATCAAGTTGATTCAAATCATTAGCTTAACATATTAAAGTTAATCAACCTTCTTCATCTTACAAAAGTTTGCATAAAGCCAAAACGGCAGTGCATTTGGAAAAATTCCACAATTTTTCCTTTAGGTATAAAACCGATTTTCCTGCATTTAAACATTTAGAAATCCATATCAAGTTGCCTCAAATTATTAAATTCACGTATTAAAGATAATTAACCTTCTTCATCTTACAGAAGTTGGCATAAAGCCATAACGGCAGTGCATTTGGAAAAATTCCACAATTTTTACATTTAGGTATAAAACCGATTTTCTTGCATTACACATTTAGAAATCCATATCGAGTTGCTTCAAATCATTAGCTTCACATATTAAAGTTAATTAACCTTCTTCATCTTACTGAAGTTGGCATAAAGCTAAAACGGCAGTGCATTTGAAAAATTCCAGAATTTTACATTTAGGTATAAAACCGGCTTTCTTGCATCGTACACATTTAGAAATCCATATCAAGTTGCTTCAAATCATTAAATTCACATATTAAAGTTAACTAACCTTCTTCATCTTACTGAAGTTGGCATAAAGCCAAAACGACAATGCATTTGGAAAAATTCCACAATTTTACATTTAGGTATAAAACCGATTTTCTTGCATGTACACATTTAGAAATCCATATCAAGTTGCTTCAAATCATTAACTTCACATATTAAAGTTAATTAACCTTCTTCATCTTACAAAAGTTGGCACAAAGCCAAAACGGCAGTGCATTTGGAAAAAATTCCATAATTTTACATTTAGGTTTAAAACCGATTTTCTTGCATGTACACGTTTAGAAATCCATATCGATTTGCCTCAAATCATTAAATTCACATACTAAAGTTAATTAACCTTCTTCATCTTACAAAAGTTGGCATAAAGCCAAAACGGCAATGCATTTGGAAAAATTCCACAATTTTACATTTAGGTATAAAACCGATTTTCTTGCATATACACATTTAGAAATCCATATCAAGTTTCCTCAAATCATTAGCTTCACATATTAAGGTTAATTAACTTTCTTCATCTTACAGAAGTTGGCATGGAGCCAAAACGGCAGGGCATTTGGGAAAATTCCATAATTTTACATTTAGGTTTAAAACCGATTTTCTTGCATGTACACGTTTAGAAATCCATACTAAGTTGCCTCAAATCATTAAATTCACATACTAAAGTTAATTAACCTTCTTTATTCTACAAAAGTTGGCATAAAACCAAAACGACAGTGCATTTGGAAAAGTTCCACAATTTTACATTTAGGTATAAAACCGATTTTCTTGCATATACACATTTAGAAATCCATATCAAGTTTCCACAAATCATTAGCTTCACATATTAAAGTTAGTTAACTTTCTTCATCTTACAGAAGTTGTCATAGAGCCAAAACGGCAGGGCATTT
>NW_026090338.1:0-17533 GCF_024586455.1 Bactrocera neohumeralis
TGTTTATGTTTATTTTTAGTGCTTAAGTTCAATGTGCTTTGGTTAGTTTAGGCTACCATCGTTGATCGAACGTGGAAGGTGAACATATATGTAGTCCTTTGTGAGGCCATAGAAAAAGAAAGAACTCCTGTGTTCGAACTAATAAATTAACAAAACACTTTCCGCGAGTTCGGTGGGATGTCTGAAGGTATGCGCCCCCAAGTGATTAAGTCCTGACCTCCCTAACGCAAGACAGCCAGAAGAAGTGTTGAGTTGCTTCCACCTAATCTTCTTCCATACAGCTTGTGTAGATGGCATCTGGTGATTCCCAGCCTTACTGCGAAGCCAATAGGGCGATGGCGTGTTACAAGCCCCAAAACTAGGAAAAGGCTGCCTTACTGAGGGCAAAGAGATCACTAGATCTCATGCGAACGTTCTTGGGACAAAAGACTTTTTCAACAGCGTGTGTAAAAATTGTGGTGGGAGCACAGATCCGATCCCATTCTACCGATAGCGGTTCTAGGGTGCCTCTTCTTGCTAGCTCATGTTTCCTGCGATTCCGCTGTGGTCTGGCACTCATATCATTCTTATCACAAAAGCACTCGATGCTATTGATAGCGAGGTTGGGTCTTCGATCAGCTCTGAATTTTCTCATTGTTAATGAGTTCAAGGCTGAAATCGCTGCTCTGCTATCTGAGTCGATGGTCACTCCTCTGAAGGAGGCTGCCTCTGGAAAAGTAAATCTACTGCTACCTTAATGGCTGCAACCTCGGCCTGGAAGATACTGAAAAAGTGAGCTCCTGACAGTAAAGGCCTCCACTAACATTCCCCCCAAACTTTGACCCATCCGTGAAGAAGCTCTGTCCCTTTTCTCCAACGGCTTCTTCCACCCACAACTCCCTCGGTATATGGGTAGAGAAGGAGCCGCTGGAGCTCAGTTTAGCGACTCCATGTTCTAAGTAATCAGACCCGTGCTTTTTAGAATTCAGCAGCCTATTCTTTTGCAAAGTTTAACAATAACTAAGAAGAAATTGCAACATTTGCAGGACCTAGAAGCTTTAATTCCAGCAGACTGTTATTACTTTTATGATAATATACCTTTTGAATAATTAGTTATTTAATAAATAATAATTAAACATTATCCTCATTTTTTAGCTTGAAATATTTAAATTTTTGCTAGTACTTAGGTACATAGATATTAATAATAAAAATAACATGAAATGTGAAAAACTTGCAACTGTTTTCATTTAAAATTAAAAAAAAAGTATTAATATTCAAATTTTTAGTTTTTACACAAAGTTAGATTGATCATACGTTATTTTGTTTCAGAAATGAAAATTCAAAATAACGTAAGACACCTACTATAAAATTTGCTTAATTTTTCATTATTTTTCTAAAATATAATTATAGGTTCATGTTAATTCAGATTTGAAAATTTTGTTTCAATATCTCTAGTGGTTTCTTTATACAGTTTTTGCTTCTCCTGTAAAACCTACGAAAAGTGATGTTACGTTATTTTGCATTTCGGTGACGATATATAGATTAATAATCAGGAATTGTTAAAAAGAGAATTATGTAATCAATACCATTCCTTTTCAAATTTAATATAATTGATTACTAATCGTAATCCAAATTTAACAGCAATGCGTAAAAGTTTTACGAATTTTAAAACAAATTTGTTGGCTTTTTGTTCGAAACACATTTTCGCACCGATAACACAAACATACGACACTTAAAATGCAATAACTTCACTTCCAATTGCTGAAATGTCATGAAATTCTGACGGACAATCGATAAAGATGGCAGATTCTACCCAGTCGACATATATATAGATGGCGCTACCAGGGAGCGCTAGATTAAAAAGTCCTGTTTACTTTGGAAAATACCTTGTACAATGGATATTTAGAGAGTATCCGTTCCTGACAATAGTAACTCTGTGTATCCAAAATATATTGATTCAGGTCAATACTTCCCAGAGCCTCCATATATCTAATAACAACTTTTTCGAACTTCCAGGTGACTTTATACTGCATATACCAGGCAATATTTGAGTCACCTCAATGAAAAATGCAGAACGTGTTTTACTTATAACAGTGTCCACATGATTGGTGACGTTTTTTGCTTATTAGGTTACATAAATATTCAACAGTATGTCCATTGTTGTTGGTTTGAGCTTAAAATCAGCTAAATGTAGAACACTTTTAAAATCGAGCTAAATGTAGAATTCTTTGGTTAAGCTGTTAACATCCTGCATTTTTCAATAACTAGTCAATACTTATAATAGTTTTTTATTTCAAATCAACTTTTTAGTACTATGAAACCATCGTTTTGTTTATATGCAACTCGTGTTACAAATAACCAAGTAACGCATAGGGATATATGATTGTGACGATATTCGTTCAATCTAGTGGATTATATAACCAACACAACTGCAAATTACTTACTATTCATAAACCATGAAATAATCATAACTATGCCTCATTTTGAAACTGTTGACAGAGTATACGATTTTTTTTGTGACCATATTTTATTAACTTTATGTTGACAATGTATAAGCTTTTATGTTGCTTATTCATTAACGATGCTGGTTATGTTTACTTAAAAACCTTACATAAATATCAATTGGCCCAGCACATCAATAGCGGTAACAAATTTAATTAAGATTGAATGAATTTATGAACAACTTAATGAAATTAAAATACTGAAATTATTATTTGGGTGTTGACTTCCTACCTTTTATAAAATTATTTATGTGAGCAAACTCAATAGTAAACACTCAGTAGCAGTGTAGCCCCATTATACACTAATACACATATCCACTACATGTTCTCTCACTTATACAAAATGCATACATATGGATATGTTCATTGTATACAGTTATATTGTGTTGTTTCAAAAGTTTATAACTTTTATTATATACTACGTAACTTTCATAGATCAAAGGAAGATAAATAAATTCAACAACTTCATGTGATGGATAACAGTATATCATAAATATAATCAACATACATATATTATTAGATGAAAGCCTAAAAGGATAAAAATCAGATTTGATATCTTATTACATTGTATTGTAGGCTCTAGACTCATTTAGTTTCATACATATATACATTTTGCTTCTTAAAATCAACCTAATTATCTCATTCGTAATTAAAATTATACCTAAGAGGCAAAATTTAATGATTTATCGACTTACTTCATTAACTTTTGCCATTATTCAAATATACTCACTAGAACGGAACATATTTTCACGCAACTTAATGAAGAACCCACACACATATTTTGCATAAAGTCTGTTATAATTACGAAAAGTATTATAAGTAATAGGTATAAAGGGCACTATTTTTAGACCTTTTTATCTGTGATGATGCCTTCAGTGTGACTACTTATCTCCGGTATGTCTTTTGTAGATAGCCATTGGTATCTGATGGATTGAAAAATCCGATGTCTGGTTTGCGACAGAGCTGTGCACTTCCAGAGAAAGTGGAGATTCGTTTCTTTACTCTCTTTGAAATTGCAGCTGCGTCAAGTGTTGTTGTAGGACATTTCTATTTTTAATGTATGTTCACCAATTGGCCAATGGCACGTTATGGTAGCTGTAAGTCTGTATATACTTTGTCTAGACCTAAATAATAAACCCTTGTCCTTTTGTCATTGATTATTCTCAACGCTTACGGTATTATCTCTGTCGCGGATTCATCTAGAGAAGCTCTTAACTTGGCCACCTTGTCTGCATTTTCGTGGCCTAACATGTTCCTATGACCGGAAACAAAAGTTATGGATAGGTGAAGTTGACCTGTCAGTGGGCTTAGAACCTTTCCACAATAGTTTAGTACACTAGAATTAATCTCAGACGACGACAAGGTTAGTAATACCACCTGGCGTCCGTATAGATGGTTGCTTTCTGTATGCTCCCGTAGTTGTTCAGTAAAACTCCACTGGCGTTGCGTTAGTACTGCGTAGTACTTCCTCTTGGAAGATGTCAGCTGAGAGATATTAAAATATTCAGAACATAACCCAGTCCCTACATCGCAGTTAATTTTTTTATCCGACGGTATCGATTGAATCAGTATTCTTCTCCCTTACTAAACCTCTTCTACATTCACGTTTAGAGGGTGTTTAATTATGATTATGACTCTTCTTCCACCAATCTTCTTAATTATTATAGCAGAAAATGTTGTTACTTTCCGTATGAAAAGGTCAATGGGTAGTTGGAGCAAGAGCATGTTACGCCCTTTTTGTTTCTCCATTGCCACTGGGGATCTGCTGTGTTTTAAATATCACAAATAAGTGCATTAATAGCTTCATTGATATTTGATGGTTATACATGCTTTATAACAGTTGTTGTTCAGCCCTTCTATCTTGTCATCTCTAACCCAGAGCTCCTGTATAAGGCTGAAGTCGATGAGACCCTCATTCATGAGGGTTGTCAGAATGGCTGTTGCATATTTCGTATGCTTCAGATTAATCTGCATGAACCTTATGTATTTGGTAATTTTTTATTCTTTGTTGATCACGTCTTTTATCAACTGCCTGTTGCTGTCGACATCTTCCATGTCGCGGTGAAGACCAGCCGGTTCGTCGCCTTGAAATAGGTTTATCCTTATGGCCTTGCGTATACCGACATTGATTTTGTTATCAGATTTGGATAGATCCTTTAAGCTGTCATTCGTCTATAGAAAATAGGCTTGCTCTGCAATTTTATGCAGCTCGGGAGATTCTCGTCTAGCTCCTCTAGAGGAAGCAATCAAATACGATCACGAGGTTTATCTGGGATTGCCTTAGCTTGGTATGAACTTAAGTTGGAGGCCTACAAAAAAACCCACGGAGGCCTGATCCGTGCACATTAAGATTTTGTAGTCCTAATGTTTTCTGAGGAATCAAATTTCGGATGCAAACCCGCCGGATTGTCGACTACATATGTAGCTTAATACTATGCTTGACACTCTGACATCAATCTGTACCCATCCCTCCTGATTAATGTTTGGCGAGGTTACCCTGGCCAATTTTGTTGTTACTTAAGTCTAATAGAAAATTATGATTTAAATTAGAATTCTATAATAATAAAATAAAATAGTCAAGAAATGTTTAAAATGTAACTTTACATTTCGATAAAATCGCAACGATACGAAATGTAATTATTAACAACCCTAATTCGAATCTAACGGTCGCCATAACTTTTGGAAATAATTTTCGTCAGTTTTGTTTTGCTCTCTAACATTTCTTTACAGTTTTTATGATTTTCACGTATCATTTCGATAACGGTCACTTATTCACGAGTCAGCTTTGAACTTCGGGGCTCAAAGGCAATCGGATATATGACTAGACATGTGGAGAATGTATCGCAGTAAGCGGAGGGTACAAGTAGATAAATATAATGAATAATACTATAACAGGAAGGTTAAAAATAGTGTAACATCTGAAAGGGAATCAAATTTTTTTGGCAAAATTGTCCCCAGTCCCGTTATTCATACTCTTGCAACATGTTGCTAGAGAGTATAATAGTTTTGTTCACTTTATGGTACTTTGTATCACCTAAAACTATAAGAAGAATGTATAGGGTTACACATATAGAAGTGATGAGGATGATGAGACGTGTTGAAATCCGAATGTCTGTCTGTTCGTCTCTCTGCCTGTGTAAGGTGTAGCTTCAGTTAAAATTACGATATTGTAAATTGCGAAACTGGACTGCAACCACGCCTACTTTTCATATAACATAATTTTAAATTACATTTGATTCTTTCACTTCCCAAAGTATAAATCAAGAAGCAATTAATATAACTAGATAAAACCTGGTATTGCTTTTGAAATATACCACCGTATATTTTTTTGGTCGAAAATGACCATGAGTGAGATATATAATTTAAATTCAGAGAACGTTATTTCCTGATAATAGTACATCTGTGCCAAAATGAGATGAATCTGTTTAATACATTTTTTATAAACTTGACTTTGTCCCCTTATAAGTATATGGATTTTCCCTGATCCCTGATCAAACCCTTGATTGGTGATTGCATTTTATTGAGTCAAACCTGGGAGCATTTTATTAGTCTGTTACATGATAATTGTATGCAGTTTTTTAGAATGTTGGTTAGCTTAAGTATGTAGATAAAATCGCGTCCATACTACCCAAATTTCCCATATACTACTTATAATGTTTTTTTTAGCAAATTTGATGCCGAACATGTTGGTTAGAGAATATTATATATATACGAAACTGTTTCAAAAAATGTTTTAATTATATCTGAGCAATGTTAACATTATACCCGATATAATGATTTCCGCCTTTAAACCGTTCAGGTTTTTCAAAATGTGATCTTTTATAGAAATTAAAAGACCAATTTTTCTAAAACATTATGTGTTTTTGCGATGAATTAGAATGGAATTGGTACATACTTTGGTTTCATATTCCTAACGTAATGAATTCCGTTCCTCTTGTTGACGTTTTCCACTTCATATATTTACATAGGTATATGTTAGTTAAGGATCTTATATAGTACAACAAAGTAAACAGGACTTAAAAAACAACACACAAAACGGCAAAGTTAATTTATTTTATTCAAAATAGTCTCCTTCTGCTTCGATACAGCTTTTTGCGGGAAGAGCATGTCGGAACGGGGGATTTAAATGACCATGTTTTACAAATTTTGAATACAATTTTCGCCTAAATTTTTTGCAGAACATAATATTATACTCTAATGCAACTTTTGGGGGGGTGTGATGCCGGTACCATATCAGGTGAATACGGGGAGTGGTTAATGGTTAAAATGTGATTTTCGGTCAAATAATCGTCCTTCGAATGTTGGATTCTGAGCAATTTTTGGTCGTCAGTCAATATGTGCGGAACAAACCGTGCACACACCTATCGTAAGCCCAAATGTTCGATCAAAATGCGATAAATCGATGTTTTGGAGATGTTAATTTCGATTTCTATGAATTTCAATGATGATTTTTGCTGATTTTTGATGAACGCACAGTTTCAATGGAATTTCGGTTGATCACGAATTTTGATTGGCTCACATGTTGATCGTCATTTATGTCCTCACGACCACTTTAAAAACGTTGAAACCACTCGTGCACTCTGCTACGGGATATACAATCATCGCCTTAAACTTGTTTCACCAATTTTAAAGTAAAATTTAATGTTGGCTCTTTGTTCGCACCGATAACACAAACATACTGACACTTAAAACGCAATAACTTCACTTCCAATGAAATGATGGACAATCGATAAAGATAGCAGATTCTAACGTACCAGTCGACATATAGATTGTATTATACGCAGCTTATTTACAACCGAATTCGAGTGCATTCCTGTTTTGTTTTTCGTTCTTGTCATAAGTTATGCATCATAAGGGATGCAAATTAATAATTCGTTTGTGTTTCGTGGGCAACTACGGGCAACTGCCCGTGAGCAACTCCCTCATTTTCTTTATTTTCTCTTTTTAAATACAATATTTTTCTTAAGCCTATATACAAATATTAATTTTATATTCTAGGAAGTATATCTACAATCCACTTAAGATAGACCATATGTTACAAGTGGAAAGGTTCATCTTACAATCTATGAATTACATCTTGGGACGACTTAAGGCGGACCGTATTAGCAAAGTACAATGTTTCAATACGGACCATATGATATGGTGTAAAGTCACCTGGAAGTTCGAAAATCTTTATGTTAGGTATATGGTAGTTAAGGGAAATATTGGAGTTCAGCTCTTTTTGACATAGAGACATACACTTGTCAGGAAAAAATTATCCCTGAATTTCAATTACATATCTTACACATTAACCGATATTTCAACTATAGGTACTGGAATCCAAAAGTTCTGTTCCTAGGGACTTCAGCGGTTTTTGTTGGATTTGGACAATTATGTGGCATACGCTAAATGCATTATTCGTGCAAAGTTTCATCCTGTTATATTAATTGATTCTAGGTTTGTGCACTGGAAAGGAAATAGTCAGATGAAATTTCAAATTGTGGTTGGTAACTAGGCATGGTTGCTGTTCGATTTCATCCATTTTCGCGCTGTGACATGAGAATGTTACCTACCGATTTGCTTAGAATCATTCAATCAGATCCGCAGTAATGAGATTTTATCAAAGTTGCGTGGTGGCATGCTCATTGTCTAACTTAAATCTCTCCCATATCATCACGGAAGTAAAATTTAATGTCTCTGCCGTATTTATTTATTGATTTATATAGTTTTTAACAAGACCAATATATGAATGAGTAGTGGGCGTAGTTATCATCCGATGTCATCCATTTTCACACTGTCATTAAAAGTGGTTTTAATATTTGCGCTAGCGAAATTTGGTTGATATAACTTTAGTGCCCTATGAGATATGTTCATTAACCTTATTAGAGAGCGGGCCACACCCACTTTTTCACAATGTTCAGTCGACAGATGTCCCTTGCCATCATCTTCTGTGACGTATTATAGTTCCATACCTTTATTCAGTGCTTAATTATTGAACTTTGTAAGATTTCCTATAATGACGTTCTGTGGGCGTGGCAGTGATCCGATTATGCTCAACTTTTACCAAGAAACATGTGTACCAAGTTTCATCAATATATACTTGTACGAGTACATAACTTTATATCTATCTCGATTAGTTTAGGGTGATACTGTTCGTTCGCTGGAGAAAACTGTTATACTCTGTAGCAATATGTTGCAAGATTATAAACATATAGAAGTTTTAAATTTTTTACGCATTGAGTTGATTCGATAATATCGAATAAGTTGAAACCCTTACTGTTGTGTAAAAGTAAAATATGTATGTATATCAGCTTTATACCAGTAAGTAACCTTCATTCCACTTTAATATGAAGCAACCATGGCCAATGTCGATTTCAAAGGATTTTATTTCTCAGAGACATTTAATAGAAAGCTGTATTATTATGTACCAGAACCATCATATAATATACACTAAAACATATAGTAACTGCCGATCATTACATATTTACCAGACACATTAGAAAACTGAAAAGCTTTTAGTTAGCGTGATTTATTCGGGTTTAACATGCACATGAATTCATCCGCGTCCTTTTCATCACTTGTTGACTGAATACAACTTGGCGAATGCGTCACACAAATCAATTAATTACGAAAACTTAAGTGATGTAAAAGGTGATAATTATATGGTCATACGTAGAGTTCATTACACAATTTCTTCAGTCACTGGAAAGCCAAAGCAGAGGGTTAAACCTTGAAATCGTAAAATTCCAAAATAAATCAAATACCAAATAGTATACAGATGTATTTTATTTATTTCTATACAAAATTAACCGTTGGATATTTCAATAGTGTAAATGTACTATTAGAATAAAGGTCTTATATAAAAACAATTCATTATATATAGTATTAACTTATTATTTTTTAAAAGTTTTAAAGTAATATTAACAATAAAAGCTTGCCACTTGCCATCAATTTTTTATCTCAATATATAAAAAATTTTATGAATATAGATTTATCAAATATCATAGAAATAAAAATCAGCTTCAATGCGATGTTGCTTCTCTTAAGGGGGTACTCTCATGTGAACGCATACATTTTACCACTTTTTAGGAAATTTTTTTTATGCGACAACAAAATTCAATCATTTTAATTTTTTTAAATATTTTTACTTGTATTTTGAAGTGTACAAAAAAAAATTTTTCCCGTTTTTTACATTTTTAATCTTTTTTTTTTAAATCAAAGTAGTCCCCAACAAAAAAAGTAGTTCACTGGTCATGGTGATAGCGGCTGTTCATGTTGTCTGAAATAAAAAAATCGAATGGATTATTATTCAGTAGCTCTGCGGCTATCGTCCCTACCAAATATAATCAATTTCATTAAAAAAAATATGTCGAACTTCAAAAAAAAAAAAATCACGAAAATCTTGTTTTTTTCGTTAAAGATCGTTTAAAAAAATATGAAAATATTTTCGAAAATAAACAATTCTGGTAAGGACGATAACTATAAATGAGTAGAAGAACATATGTAAATTTTAAAGCAATCGGTTTAAACACTTTGCTTTAGGACCATGACAGTTTCAGAAAATGATGATTCGAGAAAAATGCGTTTAGAAACGTAGCAGCTGCAGACTTGTCATGGTGTCTGGTAGACAGTCGCTTACGACACGTCGGCGACTACGAGCTGTAACTTATCAAATGCTATGAATTTCGGTCTGAATTTTTCACAGCATGTTTTCAATAGGTTTTACTGTCAAAATATAAAAAAAAATCGATTTTTCGAAGTGGTTACATGATAATACTCCTTTAAAGTACTTCACAGTGCCTCAATACCTTGATTATCTGACAGGTCGGTGATGATGTAAGCTGGCGACTATCAAGGATTCGAAACAGTAAACGCGCGAATTCGAATTTTAATTCCTAATTGTTATCGAATCATGTATCATTCCTGGAATAGCAAATACTATTTTTTAAATGGTGGATACTTTATAGTTATTATTACAAAATTACTATTACTATTACAAAATTAAGCTAACTTAAAAAATCATTAAATTACTTATTCTCTCTCTTCCAATAAAGAATTCATAACTTTAAATTCTTAAAAAAATTTTCACGAGCAAAGTGGTTGGAAAACGCCAAATTTTTTAAATCACAGGTGCTTCTCATTGCTTTGGATCTTTGTACTAAAATAAATTTAGAAATCTTTTGATCTCTGTAGTGATCGTGTAGAAATACACATCGTTATGTATTTATCTCGACTAATCTGATACCTTGGTGAACAAGAAAACCAACTTCTCATCTTAGTTTACTTACCTAAAAAAACAGTCAAATTTGCATGAAACTTTACCAAATTGTTCCCAAAATGAATGTGTCAAAATACCGATACCTTTGCGGTATTTGCATTGCAGTGAAATATGATGTTATCTTACGAATAGGACTGTTTGATGGTTAAGGTAAGATATAGATTCCACCTATAATGAACATCGACCTTACTGAAGTGACAGAATACCATAAATGATCATTAAGACATCGCGACTTGTATGTACGATATGTCCAGACTAATGCTCCAACTTCCCGAAATCAATTTAACTTAATATAACAACCATAACGGAATAATATTTGTGGTACAGACACTAAGTTTAATATTTTTCCTTTAGGTTTAGTCAATGATCCAACACAGTTGTCAACCGTGTAAAAATTTGGTTTTCAGTAACAGTAACAGTTTCAGTAACTTGTTCCACACACAAACCACACATGTGGATTTTAAAAATTAATGCAAAATTTATTTTCAATTACTTCTGCGATCACTACAATCTATTCCTACTCATCTTGGTAAGTACTTATTAAGTTTACATAAATATTTATTTCCTAGTATCAACTGGTTTTGGTTACATTTCTATTGTAGAAAAAGGGGCAGTGGTTCTTGTGTTACCGATTCTGGTAAATAACAAATGAGGAGAACGTTTCGATAATAGCTATAACAACAATCAACTTTATGACTCCAGCCGGGTATAAATGTTTACTACAACTGACGTTAATGACCACCAATAATTTAATTCGTATTTTTCTCTTTTTAAAATATTAATAAACGGAGAGCGGAGCAAACGTTCGCGACGGTTCACAAAGCAGTTGAGAACGCTTCAAGATTTTTAACCAGCTAAAAATTGTTGTAAGAACCTTTGATATTTGACAACCGCAGTCGATGGACTGTATGAGCTATATGGCAATATTGACATAGTTCAACGAATCGAGAAACAGTGGTTACGCTAGTTAGGTTGATGAGAATACTGCGGTGGAAGCAAAGGAAGTGGAAGAACACCATTCTGTTAAAGCGATTAGGTAGAAAAGGGCCTGGCTGTATTTGGTATCTTGCGAAAAGAGTAAAAATGTGGTGCGTGGTTTTAACTCGCCAATAACCGCGTAAGCGGTGTTTATGCCAGTAATGTACTATAAGTAACAGAAAGACTATTAACATGTGAAGCCCATTATTCACCTAAAGTTTATAAAATATAATAATTCTACCCGGGCAAGTGTGCAAAAATGAACGCTGCGTATCTGCAAAAGACACAGAGGAGGATGAATTGACTGGGAAATGTTCAACTGAGAGAGGAGTTAAGAAGAAGTTACATGATGGACAAACGGAAGATTAGGCAAAAGTGACGTGACATGAGATTTGTGAGATTATTTTGTGAAAGGAGATTCGAATGAAAAAGTGATTTCAAATTTTCGATGAGCTTCTGAATTAACATTAAGCATGCAAATATAATTTTTTATACCCTGAACAGGGTATATTAAGTCTGCCACGAAGTTTGTAACACCCAGAAGGAAGCGTCGGAGACCCTATAAAGTATATACATATTTAAATTATCAGTATGTTGAACTGAGTCGATTTAGCCATGTCCGTCTGTCTGTATATATTCGAATTAGTCACTCAGCTTTTAAGATATCTTTTTGAAATTTTGTAAACGTCTTTTTCTCTTCAAGAAGCTGCTCATTTGTCGATACAAACTGAAAAATCAAAACGAGTAAAATGTTTTCCTATGAATGAAAACCACTGGCCGGTTACGTTTTTAGTTATTTATTATTTGTATTATTTAGGGTATATTAGCTTCGGTGCAGCCATTTCTAATTCTTTATTCTTTTTGACACTTCACCTAAGTTTTTTGTCCAGGGTCATGCCCAGGTATTTCGCAGTGTTGTGATACGAGTATCTTATTTGCATTTGTGGCTTTTCCAGATTGTCAAAGTCCAATGAAAACAAGTAAGGAAGAGCTAAGTTCGAGTGCAACCGAACATTCTATACTCTTACAACTTTCAGGAATCAAAGCTAGGGAAATGGCTTAAGATGTAAAACGTCAACCTGAGAATTGAAATCCAAGCAAATTTATATGCATATACATACTATATACATATATTTCATATGCTGACGTAAACATAAGGTTTGTTAAAAAACGAAAACCATTATATGTAGTATATGGAAGTTGGGGTAGTTTCGACCAGATTTTATCTACCCAATACCACATACTATTAACATGTCACTTACAAAAAAATTATCATATAGAGTAAAGTCAATCGGATGCTTGAAAATCCTGATATTAGTTAAATGGCCAAGTTTTCGCTCAAATTTATTTATTTTTGGCACAATGATACACTGTTATGAATGAAATACGCTAGCTCATTTTCATTGAGACAACTCACATAATTGCCGATATATGCGGTATAAAGTCACCCGGAATTTCGATTATCTTTACATTATATATATGTGGGGACTAAGGAAGTATTGGTCCGATTCAACCCATTTTTAACATACAGACATACCATTGTCCGAGAAGTACTATCTCTGAATTTCAGTTATATATCTCAGACATTGACCGATATTTTCTAACAAAAGTCAACTATAGGTACAGGGGTCAAAATATTGGGTACCTAGGGCGTGAACAGTTTTTGTTGGATTTGAACAATTTTTGATCCTAAGGTGGCATACACTAAGGGCATTATTCGTGCAAAGTTTAATCCAGTTATATTAATTGCTTCTTGATTTGCGTACTGGAAACTGAACGAATCAAATGGAATTCAAAATTGTGCTATGTGGGAAGTAGGCGCGGCTATTGTACAATTTCGCTCATTTTTATAGGGCGACATGGAAATATGTAAAGAAAGAAGGCCACATTCCAAATTTTGTCGACATCGATCAATCGGGTCCCGAGATATGGGCTTTCACCAAAAGATGGGCGGTGACATACCCATCAGCATTTCCGTGTAGAAACAAGTTTTTGATTTTATTATTGTAAATGTTTAAACCTATTAAATTTATTGAATTTATTTTTATCACTCTTTAATTCCCTCCACTTTGCCAATATAATAAATATTTTTAAACCTGTGCTTGAACACCGCGAAGTCATATTGTTGCGTCTGCACAAGCACCAACGCATTTTATTGAAATGAAAATTCGAACACATTCACTCAGCAGTGTGACAAGTGACGAGTGTTTGGCGTACAAATCCCCCATTGCACTGCCAATTATGTCGGTGTATCAGTAGTGAGTGCAATAGCTTGCTTCTGAAGGTGACGGCTTTGCCATTAATTCAAGACCGTAGCATCTCTCTGTGCGCAACAGCGGATTCCGCCTAATTGCAATGACTAAACCAGCCGGTGCATACATCTGCTTAAGTGAGAGCAGGCATCAGATAGTGAGTTTGAGTGCTTATTTCCTGTAAACTGACGTGCCCATGCAGCGGAATAACATCGCGGATCCTTTACTCATTTTTAAGTTCATTTCATCAGCTGCGACTTAAATGCACTTAAATAAATCCTGTTAAATTTGTTGCTGTGCATAAATCTCACAACCGCAACCAGAATACTGGTGATGGATTGGAACACGTTGCTGTACCGAATTAACCAAAAGTTAATATTCACCTCAAGTACTCACTTCGACATGGCTCATAAAACATCTAAAGATTAATACCCGGCTATACTACAATACTAATGCATTAATTCTTCTCTCTCGGATGATATAATGCGTATCGAATTTATTCAACCCGAGTCTTCCTTTTTTGAATTTTATTCAAAAAGCTCTGGAGATATTTAACTACTTTTTGTGAAGCTTACGAGATTTAATCCTTACACAGTGCAAGCATTCTAAACAACTTATTTTCAGAAGTTTGTGACTTCACTCTTGTATATCCGCCTGCGGCCCTATTCTGTATCTCGATTCGTAAATGTATTCTATTCGAACTTCGGATCTACTTTATAATTATGCGAAAGTTGTACCACCCTGTGTCAGAATAAATACGTACAATTTTCGTTTTTGCTGTCTACAACTCAAAAGCTAACGAATATTGTATTCGAAAATTGGCTTGAAGATCCGAAAATCGAGTTACAGAATATAAAAAATCCGAATTAGAGTAATTTTTTTTTTCGAATCGAGTTACAAAATAGGCCCCCTGAAGTTTCCATAAATTTCTTTTTGGGAAGTTTTCCGAATTACGCACAGCCGTAGTGCACTTGTTGTTTTATCCGTCTCTCAATTTTGTCTTGACAATATTTGGAACTTATCTAATCAAAACTTTGTACACCTGAGTTCTGGCCACATTTGTTTGTGCTTATATAAGACTTAAGTAATTTTATTGCAAAAGTTCAGTGTCATATGTTTGCTTTAACTTCTCCATTAAGTAGCCAGTTAAGTTAAAGCTGTAACAACCGATGCATAAACAGCTAAAATATTCAATGCTGGGTGAAGCAATGGTTTCAAATAAGGAGTGGTTATAGGTATGAGCTAATTCGGAAAAACGTAGGAGATGTAACAAAATGTTGAGTTAAGATACTTAAAGCTTTGAGGCATAGCAAATAGAATAAAAGGGCCTTAATACCAAGAGGTGAATATGTGCGGTATAAAAATATAAAAGGACAGGACAAAGCATTGACCACATCACCACATATTTACTCTCACTAAAGCTGACAAACTACAAATCATACATTCATGCAAACAGGGGGTTCTAAAAATTACGTTTTAGTTCGCAGAAAACAGTCTTTCTTTTTTCGTACATTTCGTACATATCTAATCTGTCACGTCGTGCTGTTAATGAGGAAAACGAGTTCTCAGTATTAGGAACGATTCGAATCAGCCTTTCTAACGAAGCACCCTAAGGGTTGCAAATTCATTATTAAACAAGTAAGGAAGGGCTTAGTTCAAATGTAATCGTATATTTTATACTCTTGCAGCTAGCAGGAATCTACGCCTGGGAAATACCTTTCGATGTAAAAACGTCAACCAGACCATCGGAACCTCTTCTTTTTACAATTTTATATATACATACCCCATGTACATATGTATATATACTTACTACTTATTGACTGACATAATACATAAGTTTTGTTGGAAAATGAAAATTATCATATGTAGTAAATGGGAGTTGGAGTAGTATCGACTCGATTTCATCTATTTTTGCCAATTAATATGCTACATGTTAAACAAATTTTCCCTGGGTTTCAGTCAGATGTTCGGAAATCCCTATATTAATTATATGGTATACATAGGTTAAGTTTCCGCCCATCCGTATCCATTATAGACACAAAGATACACTGTTATGAGTAAAACACGCTCGGAAAATTTCCGAGAGATTATGAAAATATTGGCCGAAATATGCGATATAAAGTCACCCAGAAGTTCGCAAATCTTTATTTTAGATATAAAGGGGATCAGGAAACTGTTCCAGGAAAGGATTCTCTCTGCATTTCAATTGTATATCCCATACATTGACCGATATTTTCGTTCAAAAGTCAACTATAGGTACCGGGGTCCACATATTCCTACCTAGGGGCTTGAACAGTTTTAATTGAATTTGAGCATTTTTTTGGCCATAATTTGGCATATGTTCCAATTAAAGTTCAAAACTTATCATGTCTTGTTATATGAATTATTTCGATGATTTGAAGTGAAAAACCTTATAAGCCCTGAAAGTGAAAGAATCAAATGAAATTTAGAAATTATATGGGAAGTAGACGTGTTTGTGGTCCGATATCACTTATTTTTGGATTGTGATATAAGTTTCTGAAGTGTTTTTAAAAGAATCTTATGTACGTTTTAATAAATATTGAAATCGGTCGGGCAGATCCTGTGATATGTGATTTCATTCAATAGGAAACAAAAAACTTTAAAGGAACGTACTAACCTTTTTGCAGTTAATGAGTTTGGATTTTTTCAGCTTCATTGTAAAAAAGTTTGGAAAAATATGTATTCAAACCTATTAGGGTCAGGGCCATGCCTGCTTGTTCAAAATTTTAGTACAATCGCTGAAAGAACAATCATAGGTAAACTGCTATTTTGTTACGTGCGATCCTTTTATGCAAATCTAGAGTACATTCCGCCACAGTGGTTGATTAACAACATCAATTTAATTTCTAGTGCTTAGTTAGCCGGAACTTTATAAATTTTCGTTGAACGGCGTTTTGTGGGCATGGCAGTGGGTCCGATTACGCCTATCTACGAATTTGGGTTTTCAGATGTTCCCTACTTTTTTTTGCCAAAGAACACGTTTGCCAAGTTTCATTGCGATATCTTATTGTTTACTTAACAACATTCGGATATTTTTTAACTCGTCACGCTTCAAATTGAGCATTTTGATATAACGATTGCATTACTTCCCTGGTTGTTTACTGGAAAGTGAAAGAATCAAATGAAATTTATTTAAAAAAACACATTTTTAAAGAAATCATACCTGTGATATGTGATTTCTACTTTAAAGAACGTTTCTTGAACAGCTTCAAAGTTTGGAAAATATGTACATCAAACCAAATGAATAAACTTCTCAGTATTGCTTAGTTAAACACTTGAGATGTGTATGATTTGCTTTTTTTAAGAAAATGTACGACTTTTGTAACAACATTCAATCACTTTGGCCTTTCCAACTCAAAAACATCGGTTGTTGCTTGAGATGTATGCGGATGGAAGAACAATGCTGCATGGAAGACATTTGCATAAAAAGAGTAATAGCGTCAAGAGTTAAACAATAATACCTTTGTATGCAAGATAAAACTTATTCTATTCATTTCTAAATTCTTCATAATGAGCTCAGTATTGTCAGAAACTAAAAAAAAAAA
>NW_026090339.1:0-13346 GCF_024586455.1 Bactrocera neohumeralis
AAAAATATAAACTTTACATATTTATGCAAATTAGCCGTTTTGATGTTATTGGAGTTGTCATAGAGTTGTCCTAAAGCAATAGCGACAGTGTATTTGGAACAATTTAACAATCCTAAATTAAGGTGTAGAATTGATTTTTTGATACATACACATTAAGCAATCGATATCAAATTGCGTAAAAATATGAACTTTTCATATTTATGCTAACTAGCCGTTTTGATGTTATTGGAGTTGTCATAGAGTTGTCGTATAGCCATAACGACAGTGTCTTTGGAGCAATTTCACAATCTTAAGTTACGGTGTAGAATCGATGTTTTGATACATACACATTAAGCAATCGATATCAATATGAACTTTACATATTTATGCTAATTACCCGTTTTGATGTTATTGGAGTTGTCATAGAGTTGTCCTATAGCAATAGCGACAGTGTATTTGAAACAATTTTACAATCCTAAATTAAGGTGTAGAATTGATTTTTTGGTACATACACATTATGCAATCGATATCAAGATGCGTAAAAATATGAACTTTACATATTTTTGCTAATTACCCGTTTTGATGTTATTGGAGTTGTCATAGAGTTGTCCTATAGCCATAACGACAGTGTATTTGGAACAATTTCATAATCTTATATTAAGGTGTAGAATCGATTTTTTAGTACATACACATTAAGAAATCGATATCAAGTTGCGTAAAAATATGAACTTTACATATTTCTGTTAATTAGCCGTTTTGATGTTATTGGAGTTGTCATAGAGTTGTCGTATAGCCATAGCGACAGTGTATTTGGAGCAATTTCACAATCTTATGTTAAGGTGTAGAATCGATTTTTTAGATACATACACATTAAGCAATCGATATCAAGTTGCGTAAAAATATGAACTTTACATATTTATGCTAATTACTCGTTTTGATGTTATTGGAGTTGTCATAGAGTTGTCCTATAGCAATAGCGACAGTGTATTTGGAACAATTTAACAATCTTAAATTAAGGTGTAGAATCGATTTTTTAGTACATACACATTAAACAATCGATATCAAGATGCGTAAAAATATGAACTTTACATATTTATGCTAATTAGCCGCTTTGATGTTATTGGAGTTGTCATAGAGTTGTCCTATAGCAATAGCGACAGTGTATTTGGAACAATTTTACAATCTTATATTAAGGTGTAGAATCGATTTTTTAGTACATACAGATTAAGCAATCGATATCAAGATGCGTAAAAATATGAACTTTACATATTTATGCTAATTACCGTTTTTGATGTTATTGGAGTTGTCATAGAGTTGTCCTATAGCAATAGCGACAGTGTATTTGGAACAATTTAACAATCTTAAATTAAGGTGTAGAATTGATTTTTTGGTACATACACATTATGCAATCGATATCAAGGTGCGTAAAAATATGAACTTTACATATTTATGCTATTTAGCCGTTTTGATGTTATTGGAGCTTTCATAGAGTTGTCGTATAGCCATAACGACAGTGTTTTTGGAGCAATTTCACAATCTTAAGTTAAGGTGTAGAATCGATTTTTTAATACATACACACTAAGCAATCGATATCAAGTTGCGTAAGAATATGAACTTTACATATTTATGCTAACTAGCCGTTTTGATGTTATTGGAGTTGTCATAGAGTTGTCCTATAGCCATAGCGACAATGTATTTGGAACAATTTTGCAATCTTAGATTAAGGTGTAGAATTGATTTTTTGGTACATACACATTATGCAATCGATATCAGGTTGCGCAAAAATATGAACTTTACATATTTATGCTAATTAGCCGTTTTGATGTTATTGGAGTTTTCATAGAGTTGTCGTATAGCCATAACGACAGTGCCTTTGGAGCAATTTCACAGTCTTATATTAAGGTGTAGAATCGATTTTTTGATACATACACATTAAGTAATCGATATCAAGTTCATAAAAATATGAACTTTACATATTTATTCCAATTAGCCTTTTTGATGCTATTGGAGTGGTCATAGAGTTGTCGAATAGCCATAACGACAGTGTATTTGGAGCAATTTCGCAATCTTATATTAAGGTGTAGAATTCATTTTTTAGTACATACACATTATGCAATCGATATCAGGTAGCGTAAAAATATGAACTTTATATATTTATGCAAATTAGCCGTTTTGATGTTATTGGAGTTGTCATAGAGTTGTCATACACAATATGCAATAGCAATAGCGAAAGTGTATTTGGAACAATTTACCAATCTTAAATTGAGGTGTAGAATTGATTTTTTGGTACATACACATTATGCAATCGATATCAGGTTGCGTAAAAATATGAACTTTACATATTTATGCTAACTAGCCGTTTTGATGTTATTGGAGTTCTCACAGAGTTGTCCTATAGCCATAGCGACAGTGTATTTGGAAAAATTTAACAATCCTAAATTAAGGTGTAGAATTGATTTTTTTGTATATACACATTATGCAATCGATATCAAGATGCGTAAAAATATGAACTTTACATATTTATGCAAGTTAGCAGTTTTGATGTTATTGGAGTTGTCATAGAGTTGTCGTATAGCCATAACGACAGTGTATTTGGAGCAATTTCACAATCTTATATTAAAGTGTAGAATCGATTTTTTGATACATACACAATATGCAACGATATCAAGATGCGTAAAAATATGAACTTTACATATTTATGCAAATTAGCCGTTTTGATGCTATTGAAGTTGTCATAGAGTTGTTCTATAGCAATAGCGACAGTGTATTTGGAACAACTTAACAATCCTAAATTAAGATGTAGAATTGATTTTTTGGTACATACACATTATGCAATCGATATCAAGATGCGTAAAATATGAACTTTACATATTTATGCAAACTGAGCCGTTTTGATGTTATTGGAGTTGTCATAGAGTTGTCCTATTGCAATAGCGACAGTGTATTTGGAACAATTTAACAATCCTAAATTAAAGTGTAGAATAGATTTTTTGTTACATACACATTATTCAATCGATATCAAGTTGCGTAAAAATATGAACTTTACATATTTATGCTAACTAGCCGTTTTGATGTTATTGGAGTTGTCATAGAGTTGTTCGTATAGCCATAGCGACCGTGTATTTTGGAGAAATTTCACAATCTTATATTAAGGTGTAGAATCGATTTTTTGATACATACACATTATGCAATCGATATCAGGTTGCGTAAAAATATGAACTTTACATATTTATGCTAACTCGCCGTTTTGATGTTATTGGAGTTGTCATAGAGTTGTCGTATAGCCATAGCGACAGTATATTTGGAGCAATTTAACAATCCTAAATTAAGGTGTAGAATTGATTTTTTAATACACACACATTATGCAATCGATATCAAGTTGCGTAAAAATATGAACTTTACATATTTATGCTATTTAGCCGTTTTGATCTTATAGGAGTTGTCATAGAGTTGTCCTATAGCAATAGCGACAGTGTATTTGGGACAACTTAACAGTCCTAAATTAAGATTTAGAACTGATTTTTTGGTACATACACATTATGCGCTCGATATCAGGTTGCGTAGAAATACGAACTTTACATATTTATGCTAACTAGCCGTTTTGTTGTTATTGGAGTTGTCATAGAGTTGTCCTATAGCAATAGCGACAGTGTATTTGGAACAATTTAACAATCCTAAATTAAGGTGTAGAATTGATTTTTTGGTACATACACATTATGCAATCGATATCAAGTTGCGTAAAAATATAAACTTTACATATTTATGCTAATTAGCCGTTTTGATGTTATTGGAGTTGTCATAGAGTTGTCGTATAGCCGTAACGACAATGTCTTTGGAGCAACATCACAATCCCAAATTAAGGTGTAGAATCGATTTTTTGATACACACACATTTATTAAGCAATCGATATCAAGTTGCGTAAAAATATGAACTTTACATATTTATGCTAATTACCCTTTTTGAAGTTATGGGAGTTGTCATAGACTTGCCCTATAGCAATAGCGACAGTGTATTTGGAACAATGTCACATTCCTATATTAAGGTGTAGAACCGATTTTTAGATACATACACTTTAAGAAATCGATTATCAAGTTGCGTAAAAATACGAACTTTACATATTTATGCTAACTAGCCGTTTTGTTGTTATTGGAGTTGTCATAGAGTTGTCGTATAGCCATAGCGACAGTGTATTTGGAGCAATTTTACAATCTTATATTAAGGTGTAGAACCGATTTTTTGGTACATACACATTAAGCAATCGATATCAAGTTGCGTAAAAATATGAACTTTACATATTTATGCTAACTCGCCGTTTTGATGTTATTGGAGTTGTCATAGAGTTGTCGCATAGCCATAACGACAGTGTCTTTGGAGCAATTTCACAATCTTATATTAAGGTGTAGAATCGATTTTTTGATACATACACAATATGCAATCGATATCAAGATGCGTAAAAATATGAACTTTACATATTTATGCTAACTCGCCGTTTTGATGTTAATGGAGTTGTCATAGAGTTGTCCTATAGCCATAGCGACAGTGTATTTGGAGCAATTTCACAATCTTAAATTAAGGTGTAGGATTGATTTTTTGGTACATACACATTATGCAATCGATATCAGGTTGCGTAAAAATATGAACTTTACATATTTATGCTATTTAGCCATTTTGATGTTATTGGAGCTTTCGTAGAGTTTTCGTATAACCATAACGACAGTGTATTTGGAACAATTACACAATCTTATATTAAGGTGTAGAATCGATTTTTTGGAACATACATATTATGCAATCGATATCGAGATGCGTAAAAATATGAACTTTACATATTTATGCTAATTAGCCGTTTTGATGTTATTGGAGTTGTCCTATAGCAATAGCGACAATGTATTTGGAACAATTTAACAATCCTAAATTAAGGTGTAAAATTGATTTTTTGGTACATACATATTATGCAATCGATATCAAGATGCGTAAAAATATGAACTTTACATATTTATGCAAATTAGCCGTTTTGATGTTATTGGAGTTGTCATAGAGTTGTCCTTTAGCCATAGCGACAGTGTATTTGGAGCAAATTCACAATCTTATATTAAGGTGTAGAATCGATTTTTTCGTACTTACACATTATGCAATCGATATCAGGTTGCGTAAAAATATAAACTTTACATATTTATGCTATTTAGCCGTTTTGATGTTATTGGAGCTTTAATAGAGTTGTCGTATAGCCATAGCGACAGTGTATTTGGAGCATTTTCACAATCTTATATTAAGGTGTAGAATCGATTTTTTGATTTATACACATTAAGCAATCGATATCAAGTTGCGTAAAAGTATTAACTTTACATATTTATGCTAAATAGCCGTTTTGATGTTATTGGAGTTGTGATAGAGTTGTCCTATAGCAATAGCGACAGTGTATTTGGAACAATTTAACAATCTTAAATTAAGGTGTAGAGAATTGATTTTTTGATACATACACATTATGCAATCGATATCAAGTTGCGTTAAAATATGAACTTTACATATTTATGCTAAATAGCCGTTTTGATGTTATTGGAGTTGTCACAGAGTTGTCGTATAGCCATAGCGACAGTGTATTTGGAGCAATTTCATAATCTTATATTAAGGTGTAGAATCGATTTTTTGGTACATACACATTATGCAATCGATATCAAGTTGCGTAAAAATATGAACTTTACATATTTATGCTAACTCGCCGTTTTGATGTTATTGGAGTTGTCATAGAGTTGTCGTATAGCCATAGCGACAGTGCATTTGGAGCAATATAACATTCTTAAATTAAGGTGTAGAATTGATTTTTTGGTACATACACATTAAGCAATCGATATCAAGTTGCGTAAAAATATGAACTTTACATATTTATGCTAACTAGCCGTTTTGATGTTATTGGAGTTGTCATAGAGTTGTCGTATAGCCATAGCGACAATGTATTTCGAACAATTTCACAATCTTAAATTAAGATGTAAGATTGATTTTTTGGTACATACATATTATGCAATCGATATCAAGTTGCGTAAAAATATGAACTTTACATATTTATGCTAACTAGCCGTTTTGATGTTATTGGAGTTGTCATAGAGTTGTCGTATAGCCATAGCGACAGTGTATTTTGAGCAATTTCACAATCTTATATTAAGGTGTAGAATCGATTTTTTGATACATACACATTAAGCAATCGATATCAAGTTGCGTAAAAATATGAACTTTACATATTTATGCTAATTACCCGTTTTGATGCTATTGGAGTTGTCATAGAGTTGTCGTATAGCAATAGCGACAGTGTATTTGGAACAATTTAACAATCTTAAATTAAGGTGTAGAATTGATTTTTTGGTACATACATATTATGCAATCGATATCAAGTTGCGTAAAACTATGAACTTTACATATTTATGCAAATTAGCCGTTTTGATGCTATTGGAGTTGTCACAGAGTTGTTCTATAGCAATAGCGACAGTGTATTTGGAGCAATTTTACAATCTTATATTAAGGTGTAGAATCGATTTTTTGATACATACACATTAAGCAATCGATATCAAGTTGCGTAAAAATATGAACTTTACATATTTATGCTAACTAGCCGTTTTGATGTTATTGGAGTTGTCATAGAGTTGTCCTACAGCATTAGCTGCAGTGTATTTGGAACAATTTAACAATCTTAAATTAAGGTGTAGAATTGATTGTTTAGTACATACACATTATGCAATCGATATCAAGTTGCGTAAAAATATGAACTTTACATATTTATGCTAATTAGCCGTTTTGATGTTATTGGAGTTGTCATAGAGTTGTCGTATAGCCAATAGCGACAGTGTATTTGGAACAATTTAACAATCTTAAATTAAGGTGTAGAATCGATTTTTTGGTACATACACATTATGCAATCGATATCAAGTTGCGTAAAAATATGAACTTTACATATTTATGCTAATTAGCCGTTTTGATGTTATTGGAGTTGTCATAGAGTTGTCCTATAGCAATAGCGACAGTGTATTTGGAACAATATAACAATCTTAAGTTACGGTGAAGAATCGATTTTTTGATACATACACATTAAGCAATCGATATCAAGTTGCGTAAAAATATGAACTTTACATATTTATGCTAACTAGCCGTTTTGATGTTATTGGAGTTGTCATAGAGTTGTCCTATAGCAATAGCGACAGATGTATTTGGAACAATTTCACAATCTTAAATTAAGATGTAAAATTGATTTTTTGGTACACACAATTATGCAATCGATATCAAGATGCGTAAAAATATGAACTTTACATATTTATGCAAATTAGCCGTTTTGATGCTATTGGAGTTGTCATAGAGTTGTCCTATAGCATTAGCGACGATGTATTTGGAACAATTTAACAATCTTAAATTAAGGTGTAAAATTGATTTTTTGGTACATACATATTATGCAATCGATATCAAGTTGCGTAAAAATATGAACTTTACATATTTATGCAAATTAGCCGTTTTGATGTTTTTGGAGTTGTCATAGAGTTGTCGTATAGCCATAGCGACAGTGTATTTGGAACAATTTCACAATCTTAAATTAAGGTGTAGAATCGATTTTTTGGTACATACACATTATGCAATCGATATCAAGTTGCGTAAAAATATGAAAAATAATAACTAGCCGTTTTGATGTTATTGGAGTTGTCATAGAGTTGTCTATAGCCATGGCGACAGTGTATTTGGAATAAATTAACATTCCTAAATTAAGGTGTAGAATTGATTTTTTGGTACATACACATTATGCAATCGTAATCAAGTTGCGTAAAATTATGAACTTTACATATTTATGCTAACTAGCCGTTGTGATGTTATTGGAGTTGTCATAGAGTTGTCCTATAGCCATAGCGACAGTGTATTTGGAACAGCTTCACAATCTTATATTAAGGTGTAGAACCGATTTTTTGGTACATACACATTATGCAATCGATATCAAGTTGCGTAAAAATATGAACTTTACATATTTATGCTAATTAGCCGTTTTGATGTTATTGGAGTTGTCATAGAGTTGTCGTATAGCCATAGCGACAGTGTATTTTGAACAATTTCACAATCTTAAATTAAGGTGTAGAATTGAATTTTTTGGTACATACACATTAAGCAATCGATATCAAGTTGCGTAAAAATATGAACTTTACACATTTTTTCTAATTAGCCGTTTTGATGTTATTGAAGTTGTCATAGAGTTGCCCTATAGCAATAGCGACCGTGTATTTAGAACAGTTTCACAATCTTAAATTAAGGTGTAGAATTGAATTTTTTGGTACATACACATTAAGCAATCGCTATCAAGTTGCGTAAAAATATGAACTTTACATAATTATGCAAATTAGCCGTTTTGATGTTATTGGTGTTGTCATAGAGTTGTCGTAAAGCAATAGCGACAGTGTATTTGGAGCAATCTCACTATCTTATATTAAGGTGTAGAATCGATTTTTTGATACATACACATTAAGCAATCGATATCGATATCAAGTTGCGTAAAAATATGAACTTTACATATTTATGCTAATTAGCCGTTTTGATGTTATTGGAGTTGTCATAGAGTTGTCGTATAGCCATAAGCGACAGTGTATTTGGAACAATTTCACAATCTTAATTAAGGTGTAGAATTGATATTTTAGTACATACATACAAATTAAGCAATCGATATCAAGATGCGTAAAAATATGAACTTTACGTATTTATGCAAATTAGCCGTTTTGATGTTATTGGAGTTGTCATAGAGTTGTCGTATAGCCATAGCGACAATGTATTTGGAACAATTTCACAATCTTAAATTAAGATGTTAAATTGATTTTTCGTACATACATATTATGCAATCGATATCAAGATGCGTAAAAATATGAACTTTACATATATTTGCTAACTCGCTTTTGATGTTATTGGAGTTGTCATAGAGTTGTCGTATAGCCATAGCGACAGTGTATTTGGAGCAATTTCACAATCTTATATTAAGGTGTAGAATCGATTTTTTGTACATACACATTAAGCAATCGATATCAAGTTGCGTAAAAATATGAACTTTACATATTTATGCTAATTAGCCGTTTTGATGTTATTGGAGTTGTCATAGAGTTGTCGTATAGCCATAACGACAGTGTATTTGGAACAATTTCACAATCTTAATATAAGGTGTAGAATCAATTTTTTGATACATACACATTAAGCAATCGATATCAAGATGCGTAAAAATATGAACTTTACATATTTATGCTAATTAGCCGTTTTGATGTTATTGGAGTTGTCATAGAGTTGTCGTATAGCCATAGCGACAGTGTATTTGAAACAATTTTACAATCTTAAATTAAGATGAAGAATTGATTTTTTGGTACATACACATTAAGCAACCCATACCAAGTTGCGTAAAAATATGAACTTTACATATTTCTGTTAATTAGCCGTTTTGATGTTGTTGGAGTTTTCATAGAGTTGTCGTATAGCCACAACGACAGTGTATTTGGAACAATTTCACAATCTTAAATTAAGGTGTAGAATTGAATTTTTTGGTACATACACATTAAGCAATCGATATCAAGTTGCGTAAAAATATGAGCTTTACATATTTATGCAAATTAGCCGTTTTGATGTTATTGGAGTTGTCATAGAGTTGTCGTATAGCCATAGCGACAGTGTATTTGGAGCAATTTCACAATCTTAAATTAAGGTGTAGAATCGATTTTTTGATACATACACATTATGCAATCGAAATTAAGTTGCGTAAAAATATGAACTTTACATATTTATGCTAGCTAGCCGTTTTGATGTTATTGGAGTTGTCATAGAGTTGTCGTATAGCCATAGCGACAGTGTATTTGGAACAATTTTACAATCTTAAATTAAGGTGTAGAATCGAATTTTTTGGTACATACACATTAAGCAATCGATATCTAGTTGCGTAAAAATATGAACTTTACATATTTTTGTTAATTAGCCATTTTGATGTTAGTGGAGTTGTCATAGAGTTGTCCTAAAACAATAGCGACAGTGTATTTAGAACAATTTAACAATCTTAAATTAAGGTGTAGAATTGATTTTTTGATACATACACATTAAGCAATCGATATCAAGTTGCGTAAAAATATGAACTTTACATATTTATGCAAATTAGCCGTTTTGATGTTATTGGAGTGTTCATAAAGTTGTCCTATAGCAATAGCGACAATGTATTTGAATCAATTTCACAATCCTAAATTAAGGTGTAGAATTGATTTTTTGATACATACACATTAAGCAATCGATATCAAGTTGCGTAGAAACATGAACTTTACAATGTTATACTAATTAGCCGTTTTACGTTATTGGAGTTGTCATATAGTTGTCCTATAGCAATAGCGACAGTGTATTTGGAACAATTTAACAATCCTAAATTAAGGTGTAGAATTGATTTTTTGGTACATACACATTATGCAATCGATATCAAGATGCGTAAAAATATGAACTTTACATATTTATGCTAATTAGCCGTTTTGATGTTATTGGAGTTGTCATAGAGTTGTCGTATAGCCATAGCGACAGTAAATTTGGAACAGTTTCACAATATTAAATTAAGGTGAAGAATCGATTTTTTAGTACATACACATTAAGCAATCGATATCAAGATTGCGTAAAAATATGAACTTTACATATTTATGCTAATTAGCCGTTTTGATGTTATTGGAGTTGTCATAGAGTTGTCCTATAGCAATAGCGACAGTGTATTTGGAACAATTTAGCAATCCGAAAGTAAGGTGTAGAATTGATTTTTTTGTATATACACATTATGCAATCGATATCAAGTTGCGTAAAAATATGAACTTTACATATTTATGCTAACTAGCCGTTTTGATGTTATTGGAGTTGTCATAGAGTTGTCCTATAGCAATAGCGACAGTGTATTTGGAACAATTTAACAATTCCAAATTAAGGTGTAGAATCGATTTTTGATACATACACATTAAGCAATCGATATCAAGTTGCGTAAAAATATGAACTTTACATATTTATGCTAACTAGCCGTTTTGATGTTATTGGAGTTGTCATAGAGTTGTCCTATAGCAATAGCGACAGTGTATTTGGAACAATTTAACAATCCTAAATTAAGGTGTAGAATTGATTTTTTGGTACACACACATTATGCAATCGATATCAAGTTGCGTAAAAATATGAACTTTACATATTTATGCTAACTAGCCGTTTTGATGTTATTGGAGTTGTCATAGAGTTGTCCTATAGCATTAGCTGCAGTGTATTTGGAACAATTTAACAATCTTAAATTAAGGTGTAGAATTGATTTTTTGGTACATACACATTAAGCAATCGATATCAAGTTGCGTAAAAATATGAACTTTACATATTTATGCTAATTAGCCGTTTTGATGTTATTGGAGTTGTCATAGAGTTGTCCTATAGCAATAGCGACAGTGTATTTGGAACAATTTCACAATCTTATATTAAGGTGTAGAATCGATTTTTTGATACATACACATTAAGCAATCGATATCAAGTTGCGTAAAAATATGAACTTTACATATTTATGCTAACTAGCCGTTTTGATGTTATTGGAGTTGTCATAGAGTTGTCCTATAGCCATAGCGACAATGTATTTGGAACAATTTTGCAATCTTAAATTAAGGTGTAGAATTGATTTTTTGGTACATACACATTATGCAATCGATATCAGGTTGCGTAAAAATATGAACTTTACATATTTATGCTAATTAGCCGTTTTGAAGTTATGGGAGTTGTCATAGAGTTATTGGAGTTGTCATAGAGTTGTCGTATAGCCATAACGACAGTGTATTTGGAACAATTTCACAATCTTGTACTTAGGTGTAGAACCGTTTTTTTGGTACATACACATTATGCAATCGATATCAGGTTGCGTAAAAATATGAACTTTACATACTTATGCTAACTAGCCGTTTTGATGTTATTGGAGTTGTCATAGAGTTGTCGTATAGCAATAGCGACAGTGTATTTGAAGCAATTTCGCAATTTTATTATAAGGTGTAGAATCGATTTTTTGGTACATACACATTATGCAATCGATATCAAGATGCGTAAAAATATGAACTTTACATATTTATGCTAATTAGCCGTTTTGATGTTATTGGAGTTGTCATAGAGTTGTCCTATAGCAATAGCGACAGTGTATTTGGAACAATTTTACAATCTTAAATTAAGGTGTAGAATCGATTTTTTGGTACATACACATTAAGCAATCTATATCAAGATGCGTTAAAATATGAACTTAACATATTTATGCAAATTAGCCGTTTTGATGTTATTGGAGTTGTTATAGAGTTGTCCTATAGCCATAGCGACAGTGTATTTGGAACAAATTCACAATCTTATATTAAGGTGTAGAATCGATTTTTTCGTACTTACACATTATGCAATCGATATCAGGTTGCGTAAAAATATAAACTTTACATATTTATGCTATTTAGCCGTTTTGATGCTATTGGAGCTTTAATAGAGTTGTTGTATAGCCATAACGATAGTGTCTTTGGAGCATTTTCACAATCTTAAGTTAAGGTGTAGAATCGATTTTTTGATACATACACATTAAGCAATCGATATCAAGTTGCGTAAAAGTATTAACTTTACATATTTATGCTAATTACTCGTTTTGATGTTATTGGAGCTTTCATAGAGTTGTCCTATAGCAAAAGCGACAATGTATTTGAAACAATTTAACAATCTTAAATTAAGAAAATTGATTTTTTGGTACATACATATTATGCAATCGATATCAAGATGCGTAAAAATATGAACTTTACATATTTATGCAAATTAGCCGTTTTGATGTTATTGGATTTGTCATAGAGTTGTCGTATAGCCATAGCGACAGTGTATTTGCAGCAATTTCACAATCTTATATTAAGGTGTAGAATCGATTTTTTGATACATACACAATATGCAATCGATATCAGGTAGCGTAAAAATATGAACTTTACATATTTTTGCTAATTACCCGTGTTGATGTTATTGGAGCTTTCATAGAGTTGTCGTATAGCCATAGCGACAGTGTATTTGGAGCAATTTCACAATCTTATATTAAGGTGTAGAATCGATTTTTTGATACATACACAATATGCAATCGATATCAGGTAGCGTAAAAATATGAACTTTACTTATCTAGCTAACTAACCGTTTTGATTTTATTGGAGTTGTCATAGAGTTGTCGTATAGCCATAGCGACAGTGTATTTGGAACAATTTCATAATCTTAAACTAAGGTGTAGGATCGATTTTTTGATACATGCACATTAAGCAATCGATATCAAGATGCGTAAAAATATGAACTTTACTACATATTTCTGTTAATTAGCCGTTTTGATGTTATTGGAGTTC
>NW_026090340.1:0-8980 GCF_024586455.1 Bactrocera neohumeralis
TTCAAATCATTAACATCATATATTTCAGTTAATTAACCTTCTTCATCTTTCTGAAGTTGACGTAAAGCCATAACGGCGGTGCATTTGGAAGAATTCGACAATCTTATATTCAGGTATAAAGTCGATTTTCTTGTATATACACATTAAGCAGTCGATATTCAGTTGCTTTAAATCATTAGTTTAACATATTTAAGTCAATTAGCCTTCTTCATCTTACCGAAGTTGACATAAAGCCATATCGGCAGTGCTTTTGGAAGAATCCGACAATCCTATATTCAGCTATAAAGTCGATTTTCTTGTATATACACACTTAGCAGTCGATATTGAGTTGCTTCAAATCATTAACATCATATATTTCAGTTAACTAACCTTCTTCATCTTGATGAAGTTGACGTAAAGCCATAACGGCGGTGCATTTGGAAGAATTCGACAATCTTATGTTCAGGTATAAAGTCGATTTTCTTGTATATACACACTTAGCAGTCGATATTGAGTTGCTTCAAATCATTAACATCATATATTTTAGTTAATTAACCTTCTTCATCTTGATGAAGTTGACGTAAAGCCATAACGGCGGTGCATTTGGAAGAATTCGACAATCTTATATTCAGGTATAAAGTCGATTTTCTTTTATATACACATTTAGCAGTCGATATTGAGTTGCTTCAAATCATTAGCATCATATATTTCAGTTAATTAACCTTCTTCATCTTTCTGAAGTTGACGTAAAGCCATAACGGCAGTGCATTTGGAAGAATTCGACAATCTTATATTCAGGTATAAAGTCGATTTTCTTGTATATACACATTAAGCAGTCGATATTCAGTTGCTTTAAATCATTAGTTTAACATATTTAAGTCAATTAGCCTTCTTCATCTTACCGCGTGCGGAAGTGGACATAAAGCCAAAACGGCAGTGCATTTGGTAGAACTCGACAATCTTATATGTAGGTATAAAGTCGATTTTCTTGTGCATACACATTAAGTAATCGATATTGATTTGATTCAAATCATTACTTTAACATATTGAAGTTAATTAGCCTTCTTCGTCTTGCAGAAGTTCACATTAAGCCATAACTGCAGTGCATTTGGAAGAATTCGACAATCTTATGTTCAGGTATAAAGTCGATTTTCTTGTATATCCACATTTAACAATCGATATTGAGTTGCTTCAAATCATTGCTTTGACATATTTAAGTTAATTAGCCTTCTTCATCTTACCGAAGTTGACATAAAGCCATAACGGCAGTGCATTTGGAAGAATTCGACAATCTTATATGTAGGTATAAAGTCGACTTTCTTGTGCATACACATTAGGCAATCGATATTGATTTTCTTCAAATCATTGCTTTGACATATTTAAGTTAATTAGCCTTCTTCATTTTACCGAAGTTGACATAAAGCCATAACGGCAGTGCATTTGGAAGAATTCGACAATCTTATATGTAGGTATAAAGTCGATTTTCTTGTGCATACACATTAAGCAATCGATATTGATTTGCTTTAAATCATTACTTTAACATATTTAAGTTAATTAGCCTTCTTCATCTTACCGAAGTTGACATAAAGCCATAACGGCAGTGCATTTGGAAGAATTCGACAATCTTATATGTAGGTATAAAGTCGATTTTCTTGTGCATACACATTAAGCAATCGATATTGATTTGATTCAAATCATTATTTTAACATATTGAAGTTAATTAGCCTTCTTCGTCTTGCAGAAGTTCACATAAAGCCATAAATGCAGTGCATTTGGAAGAATTCGACAATCTTATGTTCAGGTATAAAGTCGATTTTCTTGTATATCCACATTTAACAATCGATATTGAGTTGCTTCAAATCATTGCTTTGACATATTTAAGTTAATTAGCCTTCTTCATCTTACCGAAGTTGACATAAAGCCATAACGGCAGTGCATTTGGAAGAATTCGACAATCTTATATGTAGGTATAAAGTCGACTTTCTTGTACATACACATTAGGCAATCGATATTGATTTTCTTCAAATCATTGCTTTGACATATTTAAGTTAGTTAGCCTTCTTCATTTTACCAAAGTTGACATTAAGCCATAACGGCAGTGCATTTGGAAGAATTCGACAATCTTATATGTAGGTATAAAGTCGATTTTCTTGTGCATACACATTAAGCAGTCGATATTGACTTGCTTTCAATCCTTAATTTAACATATTTAAGTTAATTAACCTTCTTCATCTTTCTGAAGTTGACGTAAAGCCATAACGGCGGTACAGTTGGAAGAAGTCGACAGTCTTATATTAGGTATAAAGCCGATTTTCTTGTGCATACACATTAAGCAGTACGCATAACGGCGGTGCATTTGGAAGAATTCGACAATCTTATATTCAGGTACAAAGTCGATTTTCTTGTATATACACACTTAGCAGTCGATATTGAGTTGCTTCAAATCATTAGCATCATATATTTCAGTTAGATAACCTTCTACATCTTAGCGAAGTTGACTTAAGGCCATAACGGCAGTGCATTTGGAAGAATTCGACAATCTTATATTCAGGTATAAAGTCGATTTTCTTGTATATGCACATTTAGCAGTCGATATTGAGTTGCTTTAAATAATTAATTTATTATATTTAAGTTAATTAACCTGCTTCATCTTACCGAAGTTTACATAATGCCATAACGGCAGTGCTTTTGGAAGAATTAGACAATCTTATGTTCAGGTATAAAGTCGATTTTCTTGTATATACACATTTAGCAGTCGATATTGAGTTGCCTTGAATCATTAGCTTCACACATTTAAGTTAATTAACCTTCTTCATCTTACCGAAGTTGACATAAAGCCATAATGGCAGTGCATTTGGAAGAATCCGACAATCTAATATTCAGGTATAAAGTCGATTTTCTTGTATATACACACTTAGCAGTTTATATTGCGTTGCTTTAAATCATTAATTTAACATATTTAAGTCAATTAACCTTCTTTATCTTACCGAAGTTGACATAAAGCTATAACGGCTGGCTAAATGAGATAAGCCGCTCCCCCAATGCCACCACCACCAATACACCACACACACAGAACCCACATTCCGCAGGACCCACACATCAACATCACCCACACGCGAGAGGACATCCACACACCCAAACACATACCACACTAGTCAAAAGGGTCAACTTAAAAATTTGATCAGTCTCGTTTTGATTTGTAATCGAAGCTTTCGCTTCGATCCTCGCGCCTTTTGGTTTAAATTAAGACTAACTTGTGTAAATAGTTCCGAAGTATTATTCGAATTAAAAATAAAAAGGAATTAAAAGTACTTGAATCTCAACACCCTCTGTTGTAAAGCCATTAGAATATCGAAATTAATAAAATATCAAATCATCATTGAAATTACTTGTATATACCTTTACCGTGTGTTTTATTGCAATTTGTGAAAGTGGTAAGAGTGTCAAAGACAAAGTGAAGTGGGCATCTGCTCAAACTGTGCTTCTTCAAACACTGGTCCTTCGAGCCGCTAAAAAAGGCACTATTGGAAAGAAAAAAAAAACAGATTCAATCGGCAAAAATATAAAGTGAAATATTCAAATATTCTTCTTCAAATCGCTTACGCGATTATAGCCGAGTTAACAACAGCGCGCCAGTCGTTTCTCCTTTTCGCTACGTGGCGCCAATTGGATATTCCAAGCGTAGCCAGGTCCTTCTATACTTGGTCCTTCCAACGGAGTGGAGGTCTTCCTCTTCTTCTGCTTCCCCCGGCGGTTACAGTGCCGAATACTTTCAGAGCTGGAGTGTTTTCGTCCATTCGGACAACATGACCTAGCCAGCGTAGCCGCTGTCTTTTAATTCGCTGAACTATGTCAATGTCGTCATATGTCTCGTACAGCTCATCGTTACATCGGATGCGATATTCGCCGTGGCCAATGCGCAAAGGACCATAAATCTTTCGCAGAATTTTTCTCTCGAAAACTCGTAACGTCGACTCATCGGTTGCTGTCATCGCCCAAGCCTCTGCACCATATAGCAGGACGGGAATTATGAGCGACTTATAGAGTTTGGCTTTTGTTCGTCGAGAGAGGACTTTACTTTTCAATTGCCTACTCAGTCCGAAGTAGCACCTGTTGGCAAGAGCAATCCTGCGTTGGATTTCCAGGCTGAAATTGTTGGTGGTGTTAATACTGGTTCCTAAATAGACGAAATTATCTACAACTTCAAAGTTATGACTGTCAATAGTGACGTGAGTGCCAAGTCGCGAGTGCGACGACTGTTTGTTTGATGACAGGAGATATTTCGTTTTGCCCTCGTTCACTGCCAGACCCATTTGGTTTGCTTCCTTGTCTATTCTGGAGAAAGCAGAACTAACGGCGCGGGTGTTAAGGCCGATGATATCAATATCATCAGCATACGCCAGCAGCTGTACACTCTTATAAAAGATGGTACCTTTTCTACTAAGTTCTGCAGCTCGAACTATTTTCTCCAGAAGCAGGTTGAAAAAGTCACACGATAGGAAATCGCCTTGTCTGAAACCTCGTTTGGTATCGAACGGCTCGGAGAGGTCCTTCCCGATTCTGACGGAGCTCTTCGTGTTGCTCAACGTCAGTTTACACAGCCGTATTAGTTTTGCGGGGATACACAATTCAGACATCGCGGCATAAACGCACCTCCTTTTCGTGCTGTCGAAAGCAGCTTTGAAATCGACGAAGAGGTGGTGTGTGTCGATTCTCCTTTCACGGGTCTTTTCCAAGATTTGGCGCATGGTGAATATCTGTTCGGTTGTTGATTTTCCAGGTCTAAAGCCACACTAATAAGGTCCAAGTCGGTTTTCTTGTGTATACACATTAAGCAATCGATATTGATTTGCTTTAAATCATTACTTTAACATATTGAAGTTAATTAGCCTTCGTCGTCTTGCAGAAGTTCACATAAAGCCATAAACAGTGCATTTAGAAGTATTCGACAATCCTATGTTCAGGTATAAAGTCGATTTTCTTGTATATACCACATTTAACAATCGATATTGAGTTGCTTCAAATCATTGCTTTGACATATTTAAGTTAATTAGCCTTCTTCATCTTACCGAAGTTGACATAAAGCCATAACGGCAGTGCATTTGGAAGAATTCGACAATCTTATATGTAGGTATAAATTCGATTTTCTTGTGCATACACATTAAGCAATCGATATTGATATGCTTCAATTCATTACTTTAACATATTGAAATTAATTAGCCTTCTTCGTCTTGCAGAAGTTCACATAAGGCCATAACGGCAGTGGATTTGGAAGAATTCGGCAGTCTTATATTCAGGTATAAAGTCGATTTTCTTGCACATACACATTTAGTAGTCGGTATTGAGTTGCTTCAAATCATTAAAATCAAATATTTGAGTGTATTAGCTTTCTTCATCTTAGCGCAGTTGACATAAAGCCATAAGTGCAGTGCTTTTGGAAGAATTCGACAATTTTATATTTAGGCATAAAGTCGATTTTCCGGTTTATACCAATTTAACAATCGATATTGAGTTTCTTCAAATCATTAATTTAACATATTTAAGTTAATTAACCTTCTTCATCTTACTAAAGTTGACATAAAGCCATAACGGCAGTGCACTTGGAAGAATTCCACAATCTTATATTCAGGTATAAAGTCGATTTTCTTGTATATACACATTAAGCAATCGATATTGATTTGCTCTAAATCATTACTTTAACATATTGAAGTTAATTAGCCTTCGTCGTCTTGCAGAAGTTCACATAAAGCCATAAACAGTTCATTTAGAAGTATTCGACAACCTCATGTGCAGGTATAAAGTCGATTTTCTTGTATATCCACATTTAACAATCGATATTGAGTTGCTTCAAATTATTGCTTTGACATATTTAAGTTAATTAGCCTTCCTTGCATTTGGAAGAATTCGATAATCTTATATGTAGGTATAAAGTCGATTTTCTTGTGCATACACATTAAGTAATCGATATTGATTTGATTCAAATCATTACTTTAACATATTGAAGTTAATTAGCCTTCTTCGTCTTGCAGAAGTTCACATAAAGCCATAACTGCAGTGCATTTGGAAGAATTCGACAATCTTATGTTCAGGTATAAAGTCGATTTTCTTGTATATCCACATTTAACAATCGATATTGAGTTGCTTCAAATCATTGCTTTGACATATTTAAGTTAATTAGCCTTCTTCATCTTACCGAAGTTGACATAAAGCCATAACGGCAGTGCATTTGGAAGAATTCGACAATCTTATATGTAGGTATAAAGTCGACTTTCTTGTGCATACACATTAGGCAATCGATATTGATTTTCTTCAAATCATTGCTTTGACATATTTAAGTTAGTTAGCCTTCTTCATTTTACCAAAGTTGACATTAAGCCATAACGGCAGTGCATTTGGAAGAATTCGACAATCTTATATGTAGGTATAAAGTCGATTTTCTTGTGCATACACATTAAGCAATCGATATTGATTTGCTTCAAATCATTACTTTAACATATTGAAGTTAATTAGCCCTCTTCGTCTTGCAGAGGTTGACATAAAGCCATAACGTATAAAGTCGATTTTCTTGTGCATACACATTTAGCAATCGATATTGAGTTGCTTCAAATCATTTTTTAACATATTTAAGTTAATTAGCCTTCTTCGTCTTGCCGAAGTTGACATAAAGCCATAACGGCAGTGCATTTGGAAGAATTCGACAATCTTATATTCAGGTATAAAGTCGATTTTCTTGTATATACACATTTAACAATCGATATTGAGTTGCTTCAAATCATTGCTTTAACACATATTTAAGTTAATTAGCCTTCTTCATCTTACCGAAGTTGACATAAAGCCATAACGGCAGTGCATTTGGAAGAATTCGACAATCTTATATGTAGGTATAAAGTCGATTTTCTTGTACATACACATTTAGCAGTCGGTATTGAGTTGCTTCAAATCATTAACATCAAACATTTAAGTTAATTAGCATTCTTCATCTTACTGAAGTTGACATAAAGCCATAACGGCAGTGCATTTGGAAGAATTCGACAATCTTATTTTCAGGTATTAAGTCGATTTTCTTGTATATATACATTTAACAATCGATATTGAGTTGCTTCAAATCATTACTTTAACATATTTAAGTTAATTAAACTTCTTCATCTTACAGAAGTTGACATAAAGCCATAACGGCAGTGCATTTGGAAGAATTCGACAATCTTATATTAGGTATAAAGTCGATTTTCTTGTGCATACACATTAAGCAATCGATATTGATTTGCTTCAAATCATTACTTTAACATATTGAAGTTAATTAGCCTTCTTCGTCTTGCAGAAGTTCACATAAAGCCATAACCTTACAGAAGTTGACATAAAGCCATAACGGCAGTGCATTTGGAAGAATTCGACAATCTTATATTCAGGTATAAAGTCGATTTTCTTGTATATACACATTTAGCAGTCGATATTGAGTTGCTTCAAATCATTAACATCAAATATTTAAGTTAATTAGCCTTCTTCATCTTACCGAAGTTGACATAAAGCCATAACGGCAGTGCTTTTGGAAGAATTCGACAATATTAAATTCAGGTATAAAGTCGATTTTCTTGTACATACACATTTAGCAGTCGGTATTGAGTTGCTTCAAATCATTAACATCAAATATTTGAGTGTATTAGCTTTCTTTATCTTAGCGCAGTTGACATAAAGCCATAACGGTAGTGCATTTGGAAGAATTCGACAATCTTATATTCAGGTATAAAGTCGATTTTCTTGTACATACACATTTAGCAGTCGGTATTGAGTTGCTTCAAATCATTAACATCAAACATTTAAGTAAATTAACCTTCTTCATCTTACTGAAGTTGACATAAAGCCATAACGGCAGTGCATTTTGAAGAATTCGACAATCTTACATTCAGGTATAAAGTCGATTTTCTTGTATATACACATTTAGTAGTCGATATTGAGTTGCTTTAAATCATTAGTTTAACATATTTAAGTTAATTAGCTTTCTTCATCTTACCGAAGTTGACATAAAGCCATAACGGCAGTGCATTTTGGAAGAATTCCACAATCTTATATTAAGGTATAAAGTCGATTTTCTTGTATACGCACATTAAGCAGTCGATATTGAGTTGCTTCCAATCAATACCATCAAATTTTTAAGTTAATTGACGTTCTTCATCTTGCTGAAGTTGACATAAAGCCATAACGGCAGTGCTTTTGGAAGATTTCGACAATCTAAATATAAGGTATAAAGTCGAATTTCTTGTACACGCACATTTAGCAGTCGATATTGAGTTGCTTCAAATCATTAACATCAAATATTTAAGTTAATTAACCCTCTTCTTCTTGCTGAAGTTGACATAAAGCGAAAACGGCAGTGCATTTGGAAGATTTCAACAATCTTATATTGAGGTGTAAGTCGATTCTCTTGTATACATACTTTTAGCAGTCGGTATTGGGTTGCTTCAAATCATTAACATCATGTATGTAAGTTAATTAGCTTTCTTCATCTTACCGAAATTGACATAAACCCATAACGGCAGTGCATTTGGAAAAACTCGACAATATCATATTAAGGTATAAAGTCGATTTTGTTTTTTATACAAATTTAGCAGTATATTGAGTTGCTTTAAATCAAATATTTGCATTCAGGTATAAAGTCGATTTTCTTGTATATACACATTTAGCCAGACGGTATTGAGTTGCTTTAAATCATTGACATCAAATATTTAAGTTAGCTAGTCTTTTTCGTTTTATCGTAGATGACATAAAGCCATAACGGCAGTGCATTTGGAAGAATACGACAATCTTATATTCAGGATATAAAGTCGATTTTCTTGTTTATACACATTTAGCAGTCGATATTGATTTGCTTTAAATCATTACTTTAACATATTTAAGTTAATTAACCTTCTTCATCTTACTGAAGTTGACATAAAGCCATAACAGCAGTGCATTTGGAAGAATTCGAGAATCTTATATTCAGGTATAAGTCGATGGGAGTATTTTT
>NW_026090341.1:0-8862 GCF_024586455.1 Bactrocera neohumeralis
AAGGCTAATTAAATTAAATATTTGATGCTAATGATTTGAAACAACTCAGCACCGACTGCTAAATGTGTATATACAAGAAAATCGACTTTATACCTGAATATAAGATTGTCGAATTCTTCCAAATGCACTGCCGTTATGGCTTTATGTCAACTTCGATAAGATGAAGAAGGCTAATTAACTTAAATATTTGATGTTAATGATTTGAAGCAACTCAACACCGACTGCTAAATGTGTATATACAAGAAAATCGACTTTATACCTGAATTTAAGATTGTCGAATTCTTCCAAATGCACTGCCGTTATGGCTTTATGTCAACTTCGATAAGATGAATAAGGCTAATTAACTTAAATATTTGATGTTAATGATTTGAAGCAACTCAACATCGACTGCTAAATGTGTATATACAAGAAAATCGACTTTATACCTGAATATAAGATTGTCGAATTCTTCCAAATGCACTGCCGTTATGGCTTTATGTCAACTTCGATAAGATGAAGAAGGCTAATTAACTTAAATATTTGATGTTAATGATTTGAAGCAACTCAATATCGACTGTTAAATGTGTATATACAAGAAAATCGACATTATACATGAATATAAGATTGTCGAATTCTTCAAATGCACTGCCGTTATGGCTTTATGTCACTTTCGATAAGATGAAGAAGGCTAATTAACTTAAATATTTGATGTTAATGATTTGAAGCAACTCAACACCGACTGCTAAATGTGTATATACAAGAAAATCGACTTTATACCTGAATATAAGATTGTCGAATTCTTCCAAATGCACTGCCGTTATGGCTTTATGTCAACTTCGATAAGATGAAGAAGGCTAATTAACTTAAATATTTGATGTTAATGATTTGAAGCAACTCAACACCGACTGCTAAATGTGTATATACAAGAAAATCGACTTTATACCTGAATATAAGATTGTCGAATTCTTCCAAATGCACTGCCGTTATGGCTTTATGTCAACTTCGATAAGATGAAGAAGGCTAATTAACTTAAATATTTGATGTTAATGATTTGAAGCAACTCAACACCGACTGCTAAATGTGTATATACAAGAAAATCGACTTTATACCTGAATATAAGATTGTCGAATTCTTCCAAATGCACTGCCGTTATGGCTTTATGTCAACTTCGATAAGATGAAGAAGGCTAATTAACTTAAATATTTGATGTTAATGATTTAAAGCAACTCAATATCGACTGCTAAATGTGTATATACAAGAAAATCGACTTTATACCTGAATATAAGATTGTCGAATTCTTCCAAATGCACTGCCGTTATGGCTTTATGTCAACTCCAGCAAGATAAAGAAGGTTAATTAACTTAAATATTTGATGTTAGTGATTTAAGCAACTCAACACCGACTGCTAAATGTATATACAAGAAAATCGACTTTATACCTGAATATAAGATTGTCGAATTCTTCCAAATGCACTGCCGTTATGGCTTTATGTCAACTTCGATAAGATGAAGAAGGCTAATTAACTTAAATATTTGATGTTAATGATTTGAAGCAACTCAACACCGACTGCTAAATGTGTATATACAAGAAAATCGACTTTATACCTGAATATAAGATTGTCGAATTCTTCCAAATGCACTGCCGTTATGGCTTTATGTCAACTTCGATAAGATGAAGAAGGCTAATTAACTTAAATATTTGATGTTAATGATTTGAAGCAACTCAACATCGACTGCTAAATGTGTATATACAAGAAAATCGACTTTATACCTGAATATAAGATTGTCGAATTCTTCCAAATGCACTGCCGTTATGGCTTTATGTCAACTTCGATAAGATGAAGAAGGCTAATTAACTTAAATATTTGATGTTAATGATTTGAAGCAACTCAACATCGACTGCTAAATGTGTATATACAAGAAAATCGACTTTATACCTGAATATAAGATTGTCGAATTCTTCCAAATGCACTGCCGTTATGGCTTTATGTCAACTTCGATAAGATGAAGAAGGCTAATTAACTTAAATATTTGATGTTAATGATTTGAAGCAACTCAACACCGACTGCTAAATGTGTATATACAAGAAAATCGACTTTATACCTGAATATAAGATTGTCGAATTCTTCCAAATGCACTGCCGTTATGGCTTTATGTCAACTTCGATAAGATGAAGAAGGCTAATTAACTTAAATATTTGATGTTAATGATTTGAAGCAACTCAATATCGACTGCTAAATGTGTATATACAAGAAAATCGACTTTATACCTGAATATAAGATTGTCGAATTCTTCCAAATGCACTGCCGTTATGGCTTTATGTCAACTTCGATAAGATGAAGAAGGCTAATTAACTTAAATATTTGATGTTAATGATTTGAAGCAACTCAACACCGACTGCTAAATGTGTATATACAAGAAAATCGACTTTATACCTGAATATAAGATTGTCGAATTCTTCCAAATGCACTGCCGTTATGGCTTTATGTCAACTTCGATAAGATGAAGAAGGCTAATTAACTTAAATATTTGATGTTAATGATTTGAAGCAACTCAACACCGACTGCTAAATGTGTATATACAAGAAAATCGACTTTATACCTGAATATAAGATTGTCGAATTCTTCCAAATGCACTGCCGTTATGGCTTTATGTCAACTTCGATAAGATGAAGAAGGCTAATTAACTTAAATATTTGATGTTAATGATTTGAAGCAACTCAGCACCGACTGCTAAATGTGTATATACAAGAAAATCGACTTTATACCTGAATATAAGATTGTCGAATTCTTCCAAATGCACTGCCGTTATGGCTTTATGTCAACTTCGATAAGATGAAGAAGGCTAATTAACTTAAATATTTGATGTTAATGATTTGAAGCAACTCAGCACCGACTGCTAAATGTGTATATACAAGAAAATCGACTTTATACCTTAATACCGGATTGTCGAATTCTTCCAAATGCACTGCCGTTATGGCTTTATGTCAACTTCAGCAAGAAGAAGAAGGCTAATTAACTAAATATTTGATGTTAATGATTTGAAGCAACTCAACACCGACTGCTAAATGTGTATATACAAGAAAATCGACTTTATACCTGAATATAAGATTGTCGAATTCTTCCAAATGCACTGCCGTTATGGCTTTATGTCAACTTCGATAAGATGAAGAAGGCTAATTAACTTAAATATTTGATGTTAATGACTTCAAGCAACTCAACACCGACTGCTAAATGTGTATATACACGAAAATCGACTTTATACCTGAATATAGGATTATCGAATTCTTTCAAATGCACTGCCGTTATGGCTTTATGTCAACTTCGATAAGATGAAGAAGGCTAATTAACTTAAATATTTGATGCTAATGATTTGAAGCAACTCAGCACCGACTGCTAAATGTGTATATACAAGAAAATCGACTTTATACCTGAATATAAGATTGTCGAATTCTTCCAAATGCACTGCCGTTATGGCTTTATGTCAACTTCGATAAGATGAAGAAGGCTAATTAACTTAAATATTTGATGTTAATGATTTGAAGCAACTCAACACCGACTGCTAAATGTGTATATACAAGAAAATCGACTTTATACCTGAATATAAGATTGTCGAATTCTTCCAAATGCACTGCCGTTATGGCTTTATGTCAACTTCGATAAGATGAAGAAGGCTAATTAACTTAAATATTTGATGTTAATGATTTGAAGCAACTCAGCACCGACTGCTAAATGTGTATATACAAGAAAATCGACTTTATACCTGAATATAAGATTGTCGAATTCTTCCAAATGCACTGCCGTTATGGCTTTATGTCAACTTCGATAAGATGAAGAAGGCTAATTAACTTAAATATTTGATGTTAATGATTTGAAGCAACTCAACATCGACTGCTAAATGTGTATATACAAGAAAATCGACTTTATACCTGAATATAAGATTGTCGAATTCTTCCAAATGCACTGCCGTTATGGCTTTATGTCAACTTCGATAAGATGAAGAAGGCTAATTAACTTAAATATTTGATGTTAATGATTTGAAGCAACTCAACATCGACTGCTAAATGTGTATATACAAGAAAATCGACTTTATACCTGAATATAAGATTGTCGAATTCTTCCAAATGCACTGCCGTTATGGCTTTATGTCAACTTCGATAAGATGAAGAAGGCTAATTAACTTAAATATTTGATGTTAATGATTTGAAGCAACTCAACACCGACTGCTAAATGTGTATATACAAGAAAATCGACTTTATACCTGAATATAAGATTGTCGAATTCTTCCAAATGCACTGCCGTTATGGCTTTTTGTCAACTTCGATAAGATGAAGAAGGCTAATAAACTTAAATATTTGATGTTAATGATTTGAAGCAACTCAATATCGACTGCTAAATGTGTATATACAAGAAAATCGACTTTATACCTGAATATAAGATTGTCGAATTCTTCCAAATGCACTGCCGTTATGGCTTTATGTCAACTTCGATAAGATGAAGAAGGCTAATTAACTTAAATATTTGATGTTAATGATTTGAAGCAACTCAACACCGACTGCTAAATGTGTATATACAAGAAAATCGACTTTATACCTGAATATAAGATTGTCGAATTCTTCCAAATGCACTGCCGTTATGGCTTTATGTCAACTTCGATAAGATGAAGAAGGCTAATTAACTTAAATATTTGATGTTAATGATTTGAAGCAACTCAACATCGACTGCTAAATGTGTATATACAAGAAAATCGACTTTATACCTGAATATAAGATTGTCGAATTCTTCCAAATGCACTGCCGTTATGGCTTTATGTCAACTTCGATAAGATGAAGAAGGCTAATTAACTTAAATATTTGATGTTAATGATTTGAAGCAACTCAACACCGACTGCTAAATGTGTATATACAAGAAAATCGACTTTATACCTGAATATAAGATTGTCGAATTCTTCCAAATGCACTGCCGTTATGGCTTTATGTCAACTTCGATAAGATGAAGAAGGCTAATTAACTTAAATATTTGATGTTAATGATTTGAAGCAACTCAACATCGACTGCTAAATGTGTATATACAAGAAAATCGACTTTATACCTGAATATAAGATTGTCGAATTCTTCCAAATGCACTGCCGTTATGGCTTTATGTCAACTTCGATAAGATGAAGAAGGCTAATTAACTTAAATATTTGATGTTAATGATTTGAAGCAACTCAACATCGACTGCTAAATGTGTATATACAAGAAAATCGACTTTATACCTGAATATAAGATTGTCGAATTCTTCCAAATGCACTGCCGTTATGGCTTTATGTCAACTTCGATAAGATGAAGAAGGCTAATTAACTTAAATATTTGATGTTAATGATTTGAAGCAACTCAACATCGACTGCTAAATATGTATATACAAGAAAATCGACTTTATACCTAAACATAAGATTGTCGAATTCTTCCAAATGCACTGCCGTTATGGCTTTATGTCAACTTCGATAAGATGAAGAAGGCTAATTAACTTAAATATTTGATGTTAAAAATTTGAAGCAACTCAACATCGACTGCTAAATGTGTATATACAAAAAAATCGTCTTTATACCTGAATATAAGATTGTCGAATTCTTCCAAATGCACTGCCGTTATGGCTTTATGTCAACTTCGATAAGATGAAGAAGGCTAATAAACTTAAATATTTGATGTTAATGATTTGAAGCAACTCAACACCGACTGCTAAATGTGTATATACAAGAAAATCGACTTTATACCTGAATATAAGATTGTCGAATTCTTCCAAATGCACTGCCGTTATGGCTTTATGTCAACTTCGATAAGATGAAGAAGGCTAATTAACTTAAATATTTGATGTTAATGATTTGAAGCAACTCAACATCGACTGCTAAATGTGCATATACAAAAAAATCGTCTTTATATCTGAATATAAGATTGTCGAATTCTTCCAAAGGCACTGCCGTTATGGCTTTATGTCAACTTCGATAAGATGAAGAAGGCTAATTAACTTAAATATTTGATGTTAATGATTTGAAGCAACTCAACACCGACTGCTAAATGTGTATATACAAGAAAATCGACTTTATACCTGAATATAAGATTGTCGAATTCTTCCAAATGCACTGCCGTTATGGCTTTATGTCAACTTCGATAAGATGAAGAAGGCTAATAAACTTAAATATTTGATGTTAATGATTTGAAGCAACTCAACACCGACTGCTAAATGTGTGTATACAAGAAAATCGATGCCGTTATGGCTTTTTGTCAACTTCGATAAGATGAAGAAGGCTAATAAACTTAAATATTTGATGTTAATGATTTGAAGCAACTCAACATCGACTGCTAAATGTGTATATACAAGAAAATCGACTTTATACCTGAATATAAGATTGTCGAATTCTTCCAAATGCACTGCCGTTATGGCTTTATGTCAACTTCGATAAGATGAATAAGGCTAATTAACTTAAATATTTGATGTTAATGATTTGAAGCAACTCAACATCGACTGCTAAATGTGTATATACAAGAAAATCGACTTTATACCTGAATATAAGATTGTCGAATTCTTCCAAATGCACTGCCGTTATGGCTTTATGTCAACTTCGATAAGATGAAGAAGGCTAATTAACTTAAATATTTGATGTTAATGATTTGAAGCAACTCAACATCGACTGCTAAATGTGTATATACAAGAAAATCGACTTTATACCTGAATATAAGATTGTCGAATTCTTCCAAATGCACTGCCGTTATGGCTTTATGTCAACTTCGATAAGATGAAGAAGGCTAATTAACTTAAATATTTGATGTTCATGATTTGAAGCAACTCAACATCGACTGCTAAATGTGTATATACAAGAAAATCGACTTTATACCTGAATATAAGATTGTCGAATTCTTCCAAATGCACTGCCGTTATGGCTTTATGTCAACTTCGATAAGATGAAGAAGGCTAATTAACTTAAATATTTGATGTTAATGATTTGAAGCAACTCAACATCGACTGCTAAATGTGTATATACAAGAAAATCGACTTTATACCTGAATATAAGATTGTCGAATTCTTCCAAATGCACTGCCGTTATGGCTTTATGTCAACTTCGATAAGATGAAGAAGGCTAATTAACTTAAATATTTGATGTTAATGATTTGAAGCAACTCAACACCGACTGCTAAATGTGTATATACAAGAAAATCGACTTTATACCTGAATATAAGATTGTCGAATTCTTCCAAATGCACTGCCGTTATGGCTTTATGTCAACTTCGATAAGATGAAGAAGGCTAATAAACTTAAATATTTGATGTTAATGATTTGAAGCAACTCAACATCGACTGCTAAATGTGTATATACAAGAAAATCGACTTTATACCTGAATATAAGATTGTCGAATTCTTCCAAATGCACTGCCGTTATGGCTTTATGTCAACTTCGATAAGATGAAGAAGGCTAATTAAACTTAAATATTTGATGTTAATGATTTGAAGCAACTCAACACCGACTGCTAAATGTGTATATACAAGAAAATCGACTTTATACCTGAATATAAGATTGTCGAATTCTTCCAAATGCCCTGCCGTTATGGCTTTTTGTCAACTTCGATAAGATGAAGAAGGCTAATAAACTTAAATATTTGATGTTAATGATTTGAAGCAACTCAACATCGACTGCTAAATGTGTATATATAAGAAAATCGACTCTATATCTGAATATAAGATTGTCGAATTCTTCCAAATGCACTGCCGTTATGGCTTTATGTCAACTTCGATAAGATGAATAAGGCTAATTAATTAACTTAATATTTGATGTTAATGATTTGAAGCAACTCAACATCGACTGCTAAATATGTATATACAAGAAAATCGACTTTATATCTGAATATAAGATTGTCGAATTCTTCCAAATGCACTGCCGTTATGGCTTTATGTCAACTTCGATAAGATGAAGAAGGCTAATTAAATTAAATATTTGATGCTAATGATTTGAAACAACTCAGCACCGACTGCTAAATGTGTATATACAAGAAAATCGACTTTATACCTGAATATAAGATTGTCGAATTCTTCCAAATGCACTGCCGTTATGGCTTTATGTCAACTTGGGTAAGATGAAGAAGGCTAATAAACTTTATTATCTGATTTTAGTGATTTGAAGCAACTCAACACCGACTGCTAAATGTGTATATACAAGAAAATCGACTTTATACCTGAATATAAGATTGTCGAATTCTTCCAAATGCACTGCCGTTATGGCTTTATGTCAACTTCGATAAGATGAATAAGGCTAATTAACTTAAATATTTGATGTTAATGATTTGAAGCAACTCAACATCGACTGCTAAATGTGTATATACAAGAAAATCGACTTTATATCTGAATATAAGATTGTAGAATTTTTCCAAATGCACTGCCGTTATGGCTTTATGTCAACTTCGATAAGATGAAGAAGGCTAATTAACTTAAATATTTGATGTTAATGATTTGAAGCAACTCAACACCGACTGCTAAATGTGTATATACAAGAAAATCGACTTTATACCTGAATATAAGATTGTCGAATTCTTCCAAATGCACTGCCGTTATGGCTTTATGTCAACTTCGATAAGATGAATAAGGCTAATTAACTTAAATATTTGATGTTAATGATTTGAAGCAACTCAACACCGACTGCTAAATGTGTATATACAAGAAAATCGACTTTATACCTGAATATAAGATTGTCGAATTCTTCCAAATGCACTGCCGTTATGGCTTTATGTCAACTTGGGTAAGATGAAGAAGGCTAATAAACTTTATTATCTGATTTTAGTGATTTGAAGCAACTCAACACCGACTGCTAAATGTGTATATACAAGAAAATCGACTTTATACCTGAATTTAAGATTG
>NW_026090342.1:0-8899 GCF_024586455.1 Bactrocera neohumeralis
GTGTGGAATCGATTCTTTAGTACATATATATTAAGCAATCGATATCAACTTGCGTAAATATATGAACTTTACATATATATGCTAATTAGCCGTTTTGATGTTATTGGTGTTTCCATAGAGTTGTCGTATAGCAATAGCGACAGTGTATTTGGAGCAAATTCACAATCTTAATTAAGGAGTAGAATTGATTTTTTTGGTACATACACATTATGCAATCGATATCAGGTTGCGCAAAAATATGAACTTTACATATTTTTGCTAATTACCCGTTTTGATGTTATTGGAGTTGTCATAGAGTTGTCTTATAGCAATAGCGACAGTGTATTTGGAACAATTTAACAATCTTAATTAAGGTGTAGAATTGATTTTTTGGTACATACACATTATGCAATCGATATCAGGTTGCGTAGAAATATGAACTTTACATATTTATGCTATTTAGCCGTTTTGATGTTATTGGAACTTTCATAGAGTTGTCGCATAGCCATAATAACAGTGTATATTTGAAACAATTTCACAATCTTAAGTTACGGTGTAGAATCGATTTTTTGATACATACACATTAAGCAATCGATATCAAGATGCGTAAAAATATGAACTTTACATATTTCTGTTAATTAGCCGTTTTGATGTTATTGGAGTTGTCATAGAGTTGTCCTATAGCAATAGCGACAGTGTATTTGGAACAATTTAACAATCCTAAATTAAGGTGTAGAATTGATTTTTTGGTACATACACATTATGCAATCGATATCAGGTTGCATAAAAATATGAACTTTACATATTTATGCTATTTAGCCGTTTTGATGTTATTGGAGCTTTCATAGAGTTGTCGTATAGCCATAGCGACAGTGTATTTGGAGCAATATCACAATCTTATATTAAGGTGTAGAATCGATTTTTTAGTACATACACAGTAAGCAATCGATATCAAGATGCGTAAAAATATGAACTTTACATATTTCTGTTAATTAGCCGTTTTGATGTTATTGGAGTTGTCCAGTGTATTTGGAGCAATTTTACAATCTTATATTAAGGTGTAGAATCGATTTTTTGGTACATACATATTAAGCAATCGATATCAAGATGCGTAGAAATATGAACTTTACATTTTTTTTTAATTACCCGTTTTGATGTTATTGGAGTTGTCATAGAGTTGTCCTATAGCAATAGCGACAGTTTATTTGGAACAATTTAACAATCCTAAATTAAGGTGTAGAATTGATTTTTTGGTACAAACACATTTTGTAATCGATATCAGGTGCGTAAAAATATGAACTTTACATATTTATGCTATTTAGCCGTTTTGATGTTATTGGAGCTTTCATAGAGTTGTCGTATAGCAATAACGACAGTGTATTTGGAGCAATTTCACAATCTTATATTAAGGTGTAGGATCGAGTTTTTGATACATACTCATTAAGCAATCGATATCAAGTTGCGTAAAAATATGAACTTTACACATTTTTGCTATTTAGCCGTTTTGATGTTATTGGAGTTGTCATAGAGTTGTCCTATAGCAATAGCGACAGTGTATTTGGAACAATTTAACAATCCTTAATTAAGGTGTAGAATTGATTTTTTGGTACATACACATTATGCAATCGATATCAAGTTGCGTAAAAATATGAACTTTACATATTTATGCTAACTAGCCGTTTTGATGTTATTGGAGTTGTCATAGAGTTGTCCTATAGCCATAGCGACAGTGTATTTGGAGCAATTTTACAATCTTATATTAAGGTGTAGAATCGATTTTTTGGTACATACACAATATCAAATCAGGTAGCGTAAAAATTTACATGAACTTTACATTTTTTTTTAATTAGCCGTTTTGATGTTATTGGAGTTGTCATAGAGTTGTCCTATAGCAATAGCGACAGTGTATTTGGAACAATTTAACAATCCTAAATTAAGGTGTAGAATTGATTTTTTGGTACATACACATTATGCAATCGATATCAGGTTGCGTAAAAATATGAACTTTATTTATTTATGCTAACTAGCCGTTTTGATGTTATTGGAGTTGTCATAGAGTTGTCCTACAGCAATAGCGACAGTGTATTTGGAACAATTTAACAATCTTAAATTAAGGTGTAAAATTGATTTTTTGGTACATACATATTATGCAATCGATATCAAGATGCGTAAAAATATGAACTTTACATATTTATGCAAATTAGCCGTTTTGATGTTATTGGAGATGTCATAGAGTTGTCGTATAGCAATAATGACAGTATATTTGAAACAATTTCACAATCTTAAGTTACGGTGTAGAATCGATTTTTTGATACAAACACATTAAGCAATCGTTATCAAGTTGCGTAAAAATATGAACTTTACATATTTATGCTAATTAGCCGTTTTGATGTTATTGGAGTTGTCATAGAGTTGTCCTATAGCAATAGCGACAGTGTATTTGGAACAATTTAACAATTTAATTAAGGTGTAGAATCGATTTTTTGTACACACACATTATGCAATCGATACCAAGTGGCGTAAAAATATGAACTTTACATATTTATGCTAACTAGCCGTTTTGATGTTATTGGAGTTGTCATAGAGTTGTCGTATAGCCATAGCGACAGAGTATTTGGAACAATTTCACAATCTTAAATTAAGGTGTAGAATCGATTTCTTAGTACATACACATTAAGCAATCGATATCAAGTTGCGTAAAAATATGAACTTTACATATTTATGCTAATTAGCCGTTTTGATGTTATTGGAGTTGTCATAGAGTTGTCGTATAGCCATAACGACAGTGTATTTGGAGCAATTTCACAATCTTATATTAAGGTGTAGAATCGATTTTTTGATACATACACATTAAGCAATCGATATCAAGTTGCGTAAAAATATGAACTGTACATATTTATGCTAACTAAGCCGTTTTGATGTTATTGGAGTTGTCATAGAGTTGTCGTATAGCCATAGCGACAGTATATTTGGAGCAATTTCACAATCTTATGTTAAGGTGTAGAATCGATTTTTTAGTACATACACATTAAGCAATCGATATCAAGATGCGTAAAAATATGAACTTTACATATTTCTGTTAATTAGCCGTTTTGATGTTATTGGAGTTGTCATAGAGTTATCCTATAGCAACAGCGACAGTCTATTTGGAACAATTTTACAATCTTAATTTAAGGTGTAACAATCCACATTAAGCAATCGATATCAAGTTGCGTAAAAATATGAACTTTACATAACTATGCAAATTAGCCGTTTTGATGTTATTGGTGTTGTCATAGAGTTGTCGTATAGCAATAGCGACAGTGTATTTGGAACAATTTAACAATCCTTAATTAAGGTGTAGAATTGATTTTTTGGTACATACACATTAACCAGTCGATATCAAGTTGCGTAAAAATATGAACTTTACATATTTCTGTTAATTAGCCGTTTTGATGTTATTGGAGTTGTCATAGAGTTGTCCTATAGCCATAACGACAGTGTATTTGGAGCAATTTCACAATCTTATATTAAGGTGTAGAACCGATTTTTTAGTATATACACATTAAGCAATCGATATCAAGTTGCATAAAAATATGAGCTTTACATATTTATGCAAATTAGCCGTTTTGATCCTGTTGGAGTTGTCATAGAGTTGTCCTATAGCCATAGCGACAGTGTATTTGGGACAATTTAACAATCCTAAATTAAGGTGTAGAATTGATTTTTTGGTACATACACATTATGCAATCGATATCAGGTTGCGTAAAAATATGAACTTTACATATTTATGCTATTTAGCCGTTTTGATGTTATTGGAGCTTTCATAGAGTTGTCGTATAGCAATAGCGACAGTGTATTTGGAACAATTTAACAATCCTAAATTAAGGTGTAGAACCGATTATTTAGTACATACACATTATGCAATCGATACCAAGTTGCGTAAAAATATGAACTTTACATATTTATGTTAACTAGCCGTTTTGATGTTATTGGAGTTGTCATAGAGTTGTCCTATAGCAATAGCGACAGTGTATATGGAACAACTTCACAAGCTTATATTAAGGTGTGGAATCGATTTTTAGTACATACACATTAAGCAATCGATATCAAGTTGCGTAAAAATATGAACTTCACATATTTCTGTTAAATAGCCGTTTTGATGTTATTGGAGTTTCCATAGAGTTGTCCTATAGCCATAGCGACAGTGTATTTGGAACAATTTCACAATCCTAAGTTAAGGTGTAGAATTGGTTTTTTGGTACATACACATTATGCAATCGATATCAGTTGCGTAAAAATATGAACTTTACATATTTATGCTAATTAGCCGTTTTGATGTTATTGGAGTTGTCATAGAGTTGTTCTATAGCCATAGCGACAGTGTATTTGGAGCAATTTCACAATCTTATATTAAGGTGTAGAATCGATTTTTCGATACATACACATTAAGCAATCGATATCAAGTTGCGTAAAAATATGAACTTTACATATTTATGCTAACTTACCGGTTTGGTGTTATTGGAGTTGTCATAGAGTTGTCGTATAGCCATAATGACAGTGTATTTGGAACAATTTCACAATCTTAAATTAAGGTGTAGAATCGATTTTTTGTACATACACAATAAGCAATCGATATCAAGTTGCGTAAAAATATGAACTTTACATATTTTTGCTAATTACCCTTTTTGATGTTATTGGAGTTGTCATAGAGTTGTCGTATAGCAATAGCTGACAGTGTATTTGGAGCAATTTCACAAGCTTATATTAAGGTGTAGAATCGATTTTTGATACATACACATTAAGCAATCGATATCAAGTTGCGTAAAAATATGAACTTTACATATTTATGCTAGCTAGCCGTTTTGATGTTATTGGAGTTGTCATAGAGTTGTCCTATAGCAATAGCGACAGTGTATTTGGAACAATTTAACAATCTTATATTAAGGTGTAGAATCGATTTTTTGGTACATACACATTATGCAATCGATATCAAGTTGCGTAAAAATATGAACTTTACATATTTATGCTAATTAGCCGTTTCGAAGTTATTGGAGCTGTCATAGAGTTGTCGTATAGCCATAACGACAGTGTATTTGGAACAATTTCACAATCTTATATTAAGGTGCAGAACCGATTTTTTAGTACATACACATTAAGCAATCGATATCAAGTTGCGTAAAAATATGAACTTTACATATTTATGCTAACTAGCCGTTTTGATGTTATTGGAGTTGTCATAGAGTTGTCCTACAGCAATAGCGACAGTGTATATGGAACAATTTCACAATCTTAATTTACGCTGTGGAATCGATTTTTTGATACATACACATTAAGCAATCGATATCAAGTTGCGTAAAAATATGAACTTTACATATTTATGCTAACTAGCCGTTTTGATGTTATTGGAGTTGTCATAGAGTTGTCGTATAGCAAACGACAGTGTATTTGGAACAATTTCACAATCTTAATTAAGGTGTAGAATCGATTTTTTAGTACATACACATTAAGCAATCGATATCAAGATGCGTAAAAATATGAACTTTACATATTTATGCTAACTAGCCGTTTTGATGTTATTGGAGCTTTCATAGCGTTGTCGTATAGCAATAACGACAGTGTATTTGGAGCAATTTCACAATCTTATATTAAGGTGTAGAATCGATTTTTTAGTACATACACATTAAGCAATCGATATCAAGATGCGTAAAAATATGAACTTTACATATTTATGCTAACTAGCCGTTTTGATGTTATTGGAGTTGTCATAGAGTTGTCCTACAGCAATAGCGACAGTGTATTTGGAACAATTTCACAATCCTTATATTAAGGTGTAGAATCGATTTTTTTGGTACATACACAATTAAGCAATCGATATCAAGTTGCGTAAAAATATGAACTTTACATATTTATGCTATTTTAGCCGTTTTGATGTTATTGGAGTTGTCATAGAGTTGTCCTAAAACAATAGCGACAGTGTATTTGGAACAATTTAACAATCTTAAATTAAGGTGTAGAATTGATTTTTTGGTACATACACATTATGCAATCGATATCAGGTTGCGTAAAAATATGAACTTTACATATTTATGCTATTTAGCCGTTTTGATGTTATTGGAGTTGTCATAGAGTTGTCGTATAGCAATAACGACAGTGTATTTGGAGAAATTGAACAATCTTATATTAAGTTGTAGAGTCGATTTTTTAGTACATACACATTAAGCACTCGATACCAAGTTGCGTAAAAATATGAACTTTACATATTTATGCTAACTAGCCGTTTTGATGTTATTGGAGTTGTCACAGAGTTGTCGTAAAGCCATAACGACAGTGTATTTGGAACAATTTCACAATCTTATATTAAAGTGTAGAATCGATTTTTTGGTACATACACATTAAGCAATCGATATCAAGTTGCGTAAAAATATGAACTTTACATATTTCTGTTAAATAGCCGTTTTGATGTTATTGGAGTTGTCATGGATTTTGGATCAATTTCACAATCTTATATTAAGGTGTAGAATCGATATTTTAGTACATACACATTATGCAATCGATATCAAGTTGCGTAAAAATATGAACTTTACAGATTTATGCAAATTTGCCGTTTTGATGTTATGGGAGTTGTCATAGAGTTGTCGTATAGCCATAGCGACAGTGTGTTTGAATCAATTTCACAATCTTATATTAAGGTGTAGAATCGATTTTTAGTACATACACATTATGCAATCGATATCAGGTGGCGTAAAAATATGAACATTCACATATTTTTGCTAATTAGCCGTTTTGATGTTATTGGAGTTGTCATAGAGTTGTCGTATAGCCATAGCGACAGTGTATTTGGAGCAATTTTACAATCCTAAATTAAGGTGTAGAATCGATTTTTAGTACATACACATTAAGCAATCGATATCAAGTTGCGTAAAAATATGAACTTTACATATTTATGCTAACTAGCCGTTTTGATGTTATTGGAGTTGTCATAGAGTTGTCGTACAGCAATAGCGACAGTGTATTTGGAACAATTTAACAATCCTTAATTAAGGTGTAGAATTGATTTTTAGTACATACACATTAAGCAATCGATATCAAGATGCGTAAAAATATGAACTTTACATATTTATGCTAACTCGCCGTTTTGATGTTATTGGAGTTGTCATAGAGTTGTCGTATAGCCATAGCGACAGTGTATTTGGAACAATTTCACAATCTTATATTAAGGTGTAGAATCGATTTTTTGATACATACACATTAAGCAATCGATATCAAGTTGCGTAAAAATATGAACTTTACATATTTATGCTAATTAGCCGTTTTGATGTTATTGGAGTTGTCATAGAGTTGTCCTATAGCCATAGCGACAGTGTATTATTATCAATTTCACAATCTTATATTAAGGTGTAGAATCGATGTTTTGAGTACATACACATTAAGCTATCGATATCAAGATGCGTAAAAATATGAACTTTACATATTTCTGTTAATTAGCCGTTTTGATGTTATTGGAGCTTTCATAGAGTTGTCGTATAGCCATAGCGACAGTGTATTTTGAGCAATTTCACAATCTTATATTAAGGTGTAGAATCGATTTTTTGGTACATACACATTAAGCAATCGATATCAAGATGCGTAGAAATATGAACTTTACATATTTCTGTTAATTAGCCGTTTTGATGTTATTGGAGTTGTCATAGAGTTGTCATATAGCAATAGCGACAGTGTATTTGGAACAATTTAACAATCCTTAATTAAGGTGTAGAATTGATTTTTTGTTAAATACACATTATGCAATCGATATCAGGTTGCGTAAAAATATGAACTTTACATATTTATGCTATTTAGCCGTTTTGATGTTATTGGAGTTGTCATAGAGTTGTCCTATAGCAATAGCGACAGTGTATTTGAAACAATTTCACAATCTTAAGTTAAGGTGTAGAATCGATTTTTTGGTACATACACATTAAGCAATCGATATCAAGATGCGTAAAAATATGAACTTTACATATTTCTGTTAATTAGCCGTTTTGATGTTATTGGAGTTGTCATAGAGTTGTCCTATAGCAATAGCGACAGTGTATTTGGAACAATTTAACAATCTTAAATTAAGGTGTAAAATTGATTTTTTGGTACATACATATTAATGCAATCGATATCAAGATGCGTAAAAATATGAACTTTACATATTTAAAAATTAGCCGTTTTGATGTTATTGGAGCTTTCATAGAGTTGTCCTGTAGCAACAGCGACAGTGTATTTGGAACAATTTAACAATCCTAAATTAAGGTGTAGAATTGATTTTTTGGTACATACACATTATGCAATCGATATCAGGTTGCGTAAAAATATGAACTTTACATATTTCTGCTAATTAGCCGTTTTGATGTTATTGGAGTTGTCATAGAGTTGTCCTATAGCAATAACGACAGTGTATTTGGAGCAATTTTACAATCTTATATTAAGGTGTAGAACCGATTTTTTAGTACATACACATTATGCAATCGATATCAGGTTGCGTAAAAATATGAACTTTACATATTTATGCTAACTAGCCGTTTTGATGTTATTGGAGTTGTCATAGAGTTGTCCTACAGCAATAGCGACAGTGTATATGGAACAACTTCACAAGCTTATATTAAGGTGTAGAATCGATTTTTTGGTACATACACATTAAGCAATCGATATCAAGTTGCGTAAAAATATGAACTTTACATATTTATGCTAACTAGCCGTTTTGATGTTATTGGAGTTGTCATAGAGTTGTCCTACAGCAATAGCGACAGTGTATATGGAACAATTTAACAATCCTAAATTAAGGTGTAGAATCGATTTTTTAGTAGTTTTGATGTTATTGGAGTTGTCATAGAGTTGTCCTACAGCAATAGCGACAGTGTATTTGGAACAATTTAACAATCCTAAATTAAGGTGTAGAATTGATTTTTGG
>NW_026090343.1:0-16987 GCF_024586455.1 Bactrocera neohumeralis
ACTGCGAAATGAATATGCTTTAACGACACACTGCATAACTGCATAACGCCGCGACGCGTCCCTAACAACGGTGACTGCCATCAGCATAGCTGACATGAATGGCTGAATTCAAAATGGCGCTTATAGATATATGTACAATTGTTGTATTTACATATTTAGTACGTAAATAAGTAGAAATGGTTTATGGGGGTGTTCTGGTCTACATGCATGGAGGACCGACACTTGAGTTGTGAACTTTTTTGATAGCTTTCTCAAGAACCAAGAAGAGAAATACAAAAACATAAGTAAATAATGAATTACAAACTAAATAAATTAAAAATTAATTATAATAATATTCTCTAAAAATTAGCGAATAAAAATTAGAATAAATAAAAGTAATAATTATGAAAAAATAAAAATATTAAAATAATGGTAATAAGAAACGAAACCTTAAAAACAAAAAAAAATAATAATTAAAGTAAGCAAATAAAAAATTTTAAACTAAATATAAAAATAAAAAAACATATATAATAAAAAATAATAATGAAAAAATGTAAAAAACAAATCCCAAAAATAAAAAAAAATTATTGATTTAAAATAAGTAAATAATAAATTATTAAATAAATATATTAAATAATAATAATAATAATATTCTTTAAAAATTAGGGTATGAAAATATTATAAGTAAAAGTAATAATTGCGAAAAAAATAAAATAAAAATACTAATTATGAAAAATTAAAAAATAAAAATAATAATAATCAAAAAAGTAAAATAACAGTAATAAATAATAATTTAAAAACAAAAAATAATAATTTGTAATGGGGTTTCGTCCATAGCTGAGGTATGCTCAGCCGCTCCAGGGTCAGCCTTGGGACCCACGAACCCTTAGCAAATAAAAGATTTAATTCAATAGATGAAGTGTCCACACCCCCCCCCCTTCAGTGGACAGCCAGACCAGCGTGTGTTTTACGGCGATGATTGGTGCGACGGTGATCTACACGACGGTGACTTGTGCGGCGGCAATGTGTAGGACGGTTATTGGTGCAACGACGATTTATGCACAACGGTGACTTGTACAACGGCAATGTGTACGACGGTGATTGGTGCAACGGCGATTTATGCACAACGGTGACTTGTACAACGGCAATGTGTACGACGGTTATTTGTGCAACGGCAATTTATGTACAACTGCAATGTGTACGACGGTAATTTGTGCAACGGCGATTTATGCACAACGGTGACTTGTACAGCGGCAATGTGTACTGCGGTGATCTGCACGGTGCGGCAATGCGTACTGCGGTGATTTGCACGGTGACTTGTACAGCGGCAATGTGTACGGCGGTGATCTGCACAACGGTGACTTCCCCGCGGAGGAGAAATGGTTAATTGATTGCACAAGGGAAGGAGCACTCACTCGACGCGTTGACCTCTGGTTCGCAACTCTCTTGGCGTTGCTTATCGCCCAGTCGCCTGATGGCCGGGTTAGCGTTCTCGTAACGGTGCCCAACGGTGTGCAGGCAGCGGTACTAACGCCGCGTGTTCTAGACGCGGTTACGGCAGTGCCAGCGCGAGCATTGGCATCACCCAGCGGTGATGCCTTTGCTGCGCGGGGCCTGCGAATTCCCTCAACTACCGGGCAGGGCCATCGCGAGCACTGGCATCACCCGGCGGTGATGCCATTTCTGCACCGTGCTTGCCATCGCGAGCACTGGCATCACCCGGTGGTGATGCCTTTTCTGCGCGAATCCCCCCCTCCTACTGTATAGGGCAGAGTCATCGCGAGCACTGGCATGATGCCTTTTCTGCGCGATGTCTGCCTATTTCTACTATTGTTACACTTACCACTGCCTGTTACTGCCGATGGCGACCGGCCTCGCCGGAGTGCCGGAAGAAAATGATCGCACTGGATGTGAAGTGCTTGCTTATATAGCAGCACAGCGCAGCTTTCGTCAGTGTAGTGGGGTGAGTTGTGTGCGTAGCTTTGGTCAGTGCGGTGAGGTGAAGTTTAGGATAATTCTGGTATGGTGGAAAGCTCTACGTTGAGGTCGGGTGTAGTGGTGTTGACGTAAATTATTGTAAGGTGGTGAAAGCCACGTTACAGTCCCCCCCTCACTTCGGACAACGATACTTCGTTGGTAACAGGTGGAAGGAGTGGTCTCCATCTCCCACGATGGGTTGGCTGGAGGCTATCTGGCTATCCTGGTTGGCATGTGCCGTGAACGGGGAGCGGGTGTGGAAACCTTTATTTAATAGTTGTTTCTTAACCTATAGTACAAAGGCGTCTTAGGTCTTATAGCTATGCGTACTTACAACTAGTGACACCCATTTAATGTAATTGTATAAATGCATAAGTAACTATTGTAACTGGTAAACAACTAGTTTTAATTTCTGGCCTACGGGTTGGGTTGTACAGATCAATGTAGTGCAAATACATACTTAAGACTAGTAACTTAATTGTAATTGCTGCTCTGAGGTATTCACTCATATAAATGAATGATCTCGGCAATTGGAGGTCGGGTCGTCGTCGGGGTTGGTGTCGCTTTTGGGTGAGGCGGCGTCGTCTCGACGCTGGTCGTGGCAGTTGCTGGGGCAGACGCCCCATCGTCGTTCGAGCACGCCGGCGTTGTTGTGGCGGGTGCTTTTTGCGCCTTCTCTGCGAGTGGCTTCGCGGTACTGGCTTCCGCCCTGACGGTACTCGTTGCCGTGCCTCGCTGGACGAGTTGGAGCGAAGCTGCAGTCGTCAGGTCGCTTTGTTTGGCGGAGAGCGTTACCTGGGCCTTCGCTTGGACTGCTGGGTGCGTCGAGGTTTGGGCGGCGCGCGGCTCTGTCGCAGCACCAGCTTCGTGGTCTGCTTCACGTGGCGTTGGGGCTCGCCTGGTGGTCGGGAGCTTCCGGGCGTTTGTGCTGAGCGGCGTCTGTCGTGGCAATACTTCTACTACCGCTGGTTCTGTGGCCGGCCGACTTCGGGTGGAAGCTTTGATGACGCTGCGCTCCAGGGGCTGTCTGGGTACCCTAGGGCGAGTTCGGGCAGCTGACCCGGTGTCGTCTGTACTTATCGCATGTAACTGGTGCGCCCCGGTTGTATTCGGGTGCACCCGAGGTCGTGCTTCCGGTGGTGGCCGGAATGGTTGTGGCTTTTGAGGCTCATCTGGTGGTTGTGGTTGGCGCTTGGTATGGCGGCCCGATGCGTGTGGCATTCCGCTGACTACATGTTTCATTTCGTTTATCTGGAAAGAGATGAGCAAACGGTCTAGGATCGTGTTTACGGGGAAGTGGGTATGCGTCTGGTATGCCTGCTGCGTTAAGTTGCCTCTCGGTTAGCATAGAGCGGTTAGAGTTTGGCCATCGATGGTGATAGTCAGGTCTCGCTTCCTTAAGAAATCCATGCCTAAGATGACATGTTCCGAAAGCGTCGGTAGAACTGATACAAGTAGTCGCGTAGACTTGTTACCCAGCTCTATTGTAACAGGATACATTTTCGTGCTATGTATATATGTAGCACTGGTTAGCTAGCTGAATGCGACGGGTCTGGCGTCTGGCTTTAATTTGGTGTTTATCTAGATGACGTTGAAGTTCTTTACCGATATATGTGAGCGTGGCTCCGGTGTCCACCAGAACTTCTATCTGTATGCCTGCGACAGTAATGGGCAAATAATAACGGCCGTCTTGTTTCCCTTTTGGGTACGGAATCGTTGCGTTGAGTGCAATTGTACTGGGTTTGGACGGAGTAGCTCGCATCGTCGAATGTGTAGGACAATTGCAGTCTCGAGACATGATTCCGTCGCGTCCACAGCGAGAGCAAAATATTCGCTGCTGGTTGCGACATTGGTGCCTTCGGTGTCCCGGCTGCTTACATCGCCAACAAACTTTCTCGCAGCAATACTTAGTACTTACCGCCGTCAAGCAGTGATTGGTGTTTCTTGCTTGCCTGGCCTCCTCGCTTCTTAACAATTCGTAGTCTTCCGTTAATTCGAGTAGTTCGTCTACGCTGCTGAAATCGCTCCGACGGACATATAAGCGATATTCCACCCTTAGACCGTCGTATATACGCTCGGTGTGATCTTCATCGCGAAGTTTCGGGTGTTGGCGAATAAGCGTTTGGATAGCCAGCACATAATCCTTTGCCTTCTCTCTGGGAAATTGCTTGCGCTGATGGATGGTTTCTTCCAGATGTGCGAGGTGACGTTTCGGTAAAAAGAACCGTTCAGCCTCGTAACGAAAGTCGTCCCACGTGTTGATGGCGTTGCGTTTTACACGAAACCATTGCAGCGTTTTGTCCTGCAAAATTTCCGGCATAGTAGCAAGAAGCTGGTTATTTGTATAGAGTAGCATTCGGCGAGTTCCTCGCATCGCTCTAAAAAGTCGTGTAAATTTTCGCGACCGCTGTAGCGTATGTTCCATCGCCGCACGGAGTTCATAACCTCCAAATCTGGCAATTTTGCAGCCAGTGTGATGTCACGTGTTGCTATCGCTTTGCTGGGGATTCTCACTGTGGTGGTGTGGTACCTTGGATGAGGTTCTTCGTGAATTATCTCCTCCTTTCCTTCTAAGGATACAATTTGATTTTTGAAAACATTTAATGGCGCTTCACAGTGAGGAATGAGTTTCGAGCTATCCTCTTCTGCGCTATGTTGTGAATTTTCATCTGTGGATGTGAGCGTATTTATTTCTATTGGTAACCGTGATAACGCATCAGCGACTACGTTAGTTTTTACCGGTTTATAAATGAGTTTATAATTATACTCTTCTATCGTTGTGTTACTGTTACTTAGTGCAAACGTCAGCGGCTGGTGGTCGGTAAGGATTTTTATTTCCTTAGCTCCATATAAGTAGGTCCTTAACTTGTCGAGGGACCATACTATGGCGAGCATTTCTTTTTCAATTGTGGAGTAATTCTTCTCGGTTTTATTGAGTGATCTAGATATGTAAGTTATGGGTCTATCTTTACCGATTTCCCCTTGTGAAAGGACTGCCCCAATTGCTGTATTGGAAGCATCTGTCGTCAACATAAATGGTTTATTGAAGTCTGGGAATACCAGGATTTCGGAAGACATAAGCAGATATTTTATACATATCATGAAATGATTTTAAGCATTCCTCTGTTAGCGAAATTTGTATTCTTTTAGATTGACTTGCTTTCACTTGCGCATTTTCGGCTCTAGTTAAATTTGTAAGTGGCTTGACAATTTTCGCAAAGTCTTTTATAAATCTCCTGTAATATGACGCTAAACCTAGGAAACCTTTTAATTCCTTAAGGTTAGCAGGTGCAGGAATCTTTTTAATAGCGGATATCTTTTCAGGATCTGGCAAAATACCTTCTCCTGTAACGATATGCCCTAAAAATTCCACTTTCGTCTTGAAAACTTTGGATTTTTCTAGATTGACCTTTAGATTTGCTTTACACAAGAGCGCGAATACATCTTTAATATTGTTTAGATGTTCTTCTTTAGTTTTCCCTGTTATTATAATATCATCAATATAGACGTAGCAGGACTTCCCTATAAGAGGTTTGAGAACGTCATTGATCATTCTCTGAAAAATGGAAGGGGCATTTTTTAAGCCGAACGGCAACCTTGTAAATTTGTATTTACCATTGGCTGTAGAAAAGGCTGTATTTTCTATGTCCTTTTCCTTCATCCTGATTTGGTGGAATCTGGATGTAAGGTCGAGTGTGGTAAAATAACTGCACTCGCCTAAGCTAGCAAGAGTGTTGTTTATATCAGGTATTGGGTAGGAGTCAGGTATCGTTACAACTCTGTACTTCTTTTCCCCTGTCGGTCCTGATTTTTTTGGTACAATCCACAATGGTGAGTTATATGGGCTCTTTGAAGGCCTTATTACACGATTGTCCAGAAGTTCTGCTATCTGTCTTTCTACCTCACTCCGGAGGTTGGTTGGGTAAGGGTATGATTTTGTATAGATCGGCTCTTCACTTGTTGTTCTTATTTCTGCTAACACGTTTGTATTGATTGTCCCACTGCCAGAGACTGGTCCGAAAAGTTCCGAGTACTTATTTATTATTTCCCTAACCTCCTGTTCATGGGTCGTTTCTTGAATATTATTTATTTGTTTTGATACTTTTTGTTTTAGTGGCAGTACCACATCCCCGAGGGTTAGCGTGTCATTTTTTCTGTTTATAATCGCTCCCAATTCTTTGAGGGTATCATCACCTATGATGCCATCAAAGGACTTTAAATTAGGTAATATAAAGAAATCAATCTTATTTGTTATACCTATACTTTTAAAAAATGATCCACACAGTTTATGGGTTATTATTACTGGACCCGCGGCTGATTGGACTTCAAAAATACATCTAAGTTTACTGGAATTCCTTGAAAGTTTTTCACACACAAAATTTTTATTAGCTCCTGTATCTATAAGGAACTTTAAGGTACACCCATTTTTTAAGGTAAGTTCTAGATGGGGTAAACTAGAGAGGCGTCTGTCATAAAATTTATTTCTTCGCACTCTCCACCTTCAGTAAATTCTTGGTCCTCTGTTTGAATATTAAATAATTTTGGGTGTTTCCTAGGAATATTTGAAGAACTGTTGGATGGCCTTACTAAAGGTATATTTACCGGTCGGTTCATATAATTTATTTTTGTGAATGTATTGAAGGGTCTACCTCCATCGGGACCGCAGGCTTGGGTTGGGTTGGCCTAGGTGGAGGTAGCGCTTGAGTTTGAATATTTTTATTATAGATTTGATTTTTTTCGAACGAGTTTAATTCCCTTGGTACAAATACCTGTTTTTGGTTCATTTGGTTTCTTTGCGTTTGGCTTAAGCTACCTATATTCCTTGGGTAGATTGAATAGTTTCTTAAGTTAATGTTTTGTATTTCAAGACAGGAAGCGTATGCTTCGGGTAAGTTCTTGGGTCGTTGGATGACTAGCATCCTGGATAGTTCACCGTTTAGGCCTCTGATGAATACGTCAAGGGCTCGGTTCCTATAAGTTTCTAGTAGCACGCTACTTGTTTCTCTGGAATAGTCCTGTCCCTTTATTTTATTGATTATCAAAGATAATTGGTGAAATTGGTGAATTGGTTAATTGGTTAATTCGAGCATAGAACTGCTCTACGCTAAAGTGCTTTTGAGATAAGGATCCTAGTTCGTGTTCTAGAGTCCTTAGGTCGCGTTTGTCTGCGTAGTGCAGTGACAAACAACTCTTGATTGTCCCCCAGTCGTCATCAAATATATTATATGATATTAAGGCCGTATCCGCAAGACCTTTCACTTTTTGCCTAATGTGCCGTAAGATGGCTCTATAGAGTGGCTTCGTCCTTATCACCTCATAGTCCTGTAAAATAGATTCTACATTGTGGATCCAGGAAATAAATTGGATCGGGTCTCCTTCAAATGTCGGTAGGTTCTTTACATTATCAGGCAATCTGCTAATTTCGGCTAGGTCTGCCTCTGTTAAGTGAATAAGGTTATTTGAGTTAGCGCTTTCGCTGTGTGGGTTGATTCTAGCTTCTAATTGATTTATTCTATTGTTTTATATCTTAGCTTGCTCGATTTGCGCGTTTATAGCGCCTGTAAAGTGTGTGATGGCTTCTTGTACTTGCTCCATACTGAGGCTCACCAGTTTTTACAATTTTTTCTATTGATAATTGTTATAATCTTGCTCTTATTACAATTTATTTTAAATTGCTCAATACATAAATTTGATTACAAAAAGGTGAATAACTTAATTTTAATTTTTATAACAGTGTCGGGAGTATCAGCTTCTGCATCCTGATTTCGGGCGGTCCACTTGTTCCTTTTTGAGGTGTTTTACTCCGCTACTTGGGAGTGGATGACGTCACAGTTCAGGCTTTGATTGTTGTCTTGGTGGTTTTGCACTTTTGTCTACACAGTTGAATATGCTGCGAGAATAATTTTCTCAGTTGCACAGTTATTATTGTCGTATTAGAGTCACTTTGAGCACTTGGTGTTATGGCAGCTTTTTGATTCCTTCTTGTTTAGGGGCAACAATAGTTTTTATTAATGCACAGTTTTGTTAAGCTGCTTAGTTACTTACACGCGGATAACAGAGGTTTTATTAATGTGCGATTAGAGTTACTTTAAACACTTTGTTTAGATAACAGCAGTTTCCTAACGCTGTTTTTTTCTGCTCGCGGGCAACAACAATTTTATCAATGCGCGATTTAGAGTTTTCTAACGCTGCTTTTTTCAACCGATATAGACAATTAAAATTTGAAGTCTCGGGCGCCAGTTAATGCTGTCCACCAATAATATCAACACGCACCTTTGCTGCTGGTAAAAATTGAACTCTCTTTATTCAACAAATTTACTTAGTTTTTATAATCAAATTTTGCTTACTTACTAAAAACTTACATATGTACGAGTTCCTACTAGCTAGAACTTATTTCTATACATCAAATAATCATAACGTAAGCTAAAACCAGTGCGAACCTCAGTTTAGTTGTGAAACGGCTCACATTGCGGCGGCACGGTTTCCGCTTGTTATAGTGCCGACGAAATGTGTTTTTGTTATTGCAATTTTTGGAAACTAATTTTATTTGATTTAATTTTACTTGAGCAATGCAAAATATTGCTGAATTAGATTTTACTTACAAAATTGTCTGTATATTTTGTATATGTGCTAACTTACATGCTATGGCATCATAAGCCGTACGTACATATATTATTTCTCTTCATATTCTTTGTTGAATATGTGGAGAACTGTTAAAAATGTTAACATTTCACAGCGTGAATTCTGTATTTGTGTGGTGAGATTCCGTGTCGCAAATTTATCAAATGTTCGCTGTCGAACCTGCACCTTCTCTATGTTTTAAGTTCTCTGGTTGAGCATTCAATGAAAATTATGCTCAGAAATATACATTGCTATTACAGACGTATGTTGGCCTTTCGCTTATATTTTTATACGTTTACATGCAATCATATTAATTAATATGAATATCATTTTGCGAATTTTTCTGAATTCGTTCAAAATTGATAACTTTATCATTAAATTATGCTATTTTCTAAGTAATATTTGTAGGTAATGTACAAATAAGAGATACCTTTTAAAAATTTCGTATGTTTGATAAAATGTATATCATAAATTCACAAATATGTATGTACATACATATGTATGTGGATACGTTATATATATTTATGACATACTTTCATAATATCCTAAAAAACTTAATATATTACAAGAATATTGTATGTAAATTACATTTCTTCATTTAAATTATCATACGCATCTACATATTAGCACATAGTTACATACATACATATGTAAGTACAATTCAAATTCAAATCGTGATATTATCATTTATCAGTAAAAAGCGTGAGCGCACTGCTCTATATGTACATACATATGCATATGTGGAACGAGTATGGTGGCGTTATCTTCCTCCTTCATTTCCCTTTCCAAAGCTTTTACCAGATCCTCCGTGGATTTATTGTGGCGCTTTGCACGGATGCAGGCGCTCAGCTCGCTACGGAGATCTGCTACGGTGCGCCCTTCGATAGCGATGTGGTGTCGTCTGCACTCGGTGATTAATCGGTCCTTCTGCAGCCAGTAAATCCAACTGGTCGTGTCCGTCTCCAGCGTTAGAGCCTTATTCGCTGGAGTACTGCGATGCTTGTGATTGTGCGGGGGGTTTGGCGAACCTAATTCATGAGCGTTGGTGACCGTTTCATGTTTTCCACTGTCACTCACAAAATCAGGTCCCTGCTCGGGCGCCATTTGGGTTTGGGTTTCGTCCATAGCTGAGGTATGCTCAGCCGCTCCAGGGTCAGCCTTGGGACCCATGAAGCCCTGGCAAATAAAAGATTTAATTCAATAGATGAAGTGTCCACATGCATGATGCCTTTTCTGCGCGATGTCTACCCCATACTGTTTACTTCTACTTTTATATACAATGCTACCTATTTCTACTATTGTTACACTTACCCCTGCCTGTTGCTGCCGATGGCGACCGTCCTCGCCGGAGTGCCGGAAGAAAATGATCGCACTGGATGTGAAGTGCTTGTTTATATAGCAGCACAGCGCAGCTTTCGTCAGTGTAGTGGGGTGAGTTGTGTGCGTAGCTTTGGTCAGTGCGGTGAGATGAAGTTTAGGATAATTTTGGTATGGAGAAAAGCTCTACGTTGAGGCCGGGTGTAGTGGTGTTGACGTAAATTATTGTAAGGTGGTGAAAGCCACGTTACAAATTTAATTAAAGTAAGCAAATGAAAAAAGGTGCGTGGAGTCCCTACGCGCGGATGAAGTTATACTTCTTAGTGATATTCCAAGAAATGCCTATCATTTTGTATGAAAGAAAACTGGAAAACTTAAATTCACATTTTATAAATCTTAATATATAAAAATCACGTGTCACGTTGTTTGTTTTCGATGAACTCCTAAACTACTGAACCGATTCTAATGAAATTTTTAACACTGTGTGCAGTTTGGTCCAACTTGAAAGATAGGATAGTTTATAACTCTCCTTATAGTCGCATTATTTATTTATTGCAAATTATTTATTTATTATTAGCAAAGAGCTATCCACCAGTTGGTGGCGCTAACAGCGGTATTGAGTAAGTGCGGTATGTTACAGTAGATGGCGCTACATTTCTTTCTAAATTTTCATGGATTTAGGCTGTCATAACAAAAGCTGCCACTTGCTAAAAACATTAAATGAAAATGCGTTGTTTGAAGTTAATATTATTTGTGGTAAAATTATACGAATCTATGACTTCCAATATTCTAAATTTAAGAAAAAATCACATACAATCCGCGAAATAAATTAAGTTACGTACATATGTATGGTCAGACAAATAAACAATGCTGTCACTCTTTTCCAGTAAATCTTCCTCGAATTTGGGAGATTTCAGAGGAATTTAGGAAATCGCAGAGTTGATTTCTGCATGTATTTCCTAAACGCAAAGAAAAATTTCATTTCCCGGTTTCACAGTCCATACTTAAGTTGTGCCTAAATAAAATCTTAGCTAAGTATTGTTGCAAACTGAGTAGTCGTTTGCGTTCACAGTCAATGCTTAATTTTTATAAAATTTTATTATGATATATGGCAACGTTATGGCCAACATATGTTTTACAAATGTCATTCATAAAAATATGTTTGAAATATTTAAATTATAACAGACAATACATAAATTTGCGAGGAAAATTATATCGAAAATTGATGAAAACAATAAAAGAACCCCAAATTTCATCATTAGCGAGTCGGAGCACCTATGGGAACTGAAGGAAAAGTATAAGCTGTTATTGAGTGCAAACGAACGGACACTTGCCCTACGCTACGAAAGATGTCGCTGAAAATTCAAAGAAAATTCAAAACAAAAATCAGCTGTTATTTAAGCATTGCTTAAGCCTCCCATTTTCAGTGCCTAAGCATAACCTAAGTATGAACTGTAAAGCACTATTTTCCTGTTTTATTATATATTAAATAAAAGAAAGTTGTGTTAGTTACACCATTTATAACTCAAGAACAGCTGAACCGATTGGGTTGAAAATTGGTGGAGAGGTAGCTAAAGACAAGCGTAAGGACATGGAATGCCCTCGCTGTACCAAAAATTTAAATATCAAACTCATAAATACAAAATTTGTATTTCAAATCGCAAACGATACCCAAAGAACAAAATTCGTATTTGTAGGAATCATTTGAATATAGCATGTACAATTTTTAAAACTTGTGAATTCTTCCTCAAAAATAATACGAGTGCTAAGTATTTGGAACATAGTAGAAAAGAGCGCAACTAAATACGCAGTGAAAATCGATTATAACTGGCTCAGTAAAACTGATGTCATAACCTTTTCCAGGCGGGACTTTTCGTCTTTCCACGTCTGAGAACCGTTCATCATGTACAGTCCACTAGAATAACTGTCGATTAGACTTCAGTGGGAAATGATGGAGCTATGTTTCTATTGTCAAACAGCGACGCAAAAATTCGGTTTTATTACGATTAAAGAGCACTCAAACACTTCTCAGAATCAGTTATTCGTTGTGTTTGTTGGATTATGAACTGCAGTGAGGCACACACTTTGGCCCAGAGCTTTCGCCTCTTTTAAGCTTAGCAACATCTTTTTCATCGGTGGATTTCCATGAGCCAAAATACAACAGTATTTTCACAAAAAAAGCAATGCTTCATTGACACACGAAATGTATTATGATCCATTTTTTTTAAACTAACTCAAGCTGCTTCACAAAAATTCAAAATCTCCTTAACTAATAGTTATAATCCAACTAATAGAAATCATATATCTCATACATATATCTCATACATCTCATACATAGATACATAGATGGTAGTTGTAGTATTTTTAGCCACAGTGAAGCGTGGACGGGTCCCCTAGTTTATTATAATTTATTATCTCCCCGAGCATGCCTTAGCCAACAAGTCGTCTTTTCGCGACGATGGCAAAAGCTAAAAATCATAAATTGCACAACTTTCTGGTGCTTCTCGCAAAAATCTGCGCCGATATGTATTCACGAATCATACGGCCACATACATACATATTTACGCATGTTTGTGAGCGAAGCTGCTACAGCGACCATAACTTTACTTATGCCATGAAATTCTATTACTATGAATATGGAAATGACAACGAAATAATGCAAATATGCATATTCCTAAATGTGATTAATTTCTTTGAAGAAATGAATGATCCTGAGAAGTATAGTCTTAACTTTTCAACGGCCAACGCAGAGCATTTCAACCAAAAGGAATTCATTCATTAAAATCAGCACTCAGAAGTCCTTTTATCCGTTGTAAGCGAACGATTTTCGAAGAAACATCATTTCTAATATGCCACAAGATAAAATTAGAAACGAACTTCTTAAACATCACGCTGTCAGATAAAACGATATCTGAAAGAATAAAATAATCCTGTAAAGTATAGCCTTAATTTTTCAACGGCCAACGCAGGGTATTTCAATAAAAGGGCACATAAAATAGTTGAGAATTCGCAGAAATAAAAGACAAAGGAAAAAGAAAAAGGAGTATAATCAATAATGAACAAGCATGCAAACATACATATGCGCAGCAGCAGCAAGAAAGGGTAACAATCGGCGATCCATTTGTATATTTCTTTCATGCATAGCCAACCATAATTAGGACAACGCAATTCAAGTGTCAATGGTGGTGTTGGTGCTAAGCGCTTCAAAAGTGACGACGAGCTCGTAGGTACGTAGGTTCGAATCCCAACAGAATTTGCTTTAAATTGAATGTGTCACCAACCAAAAATTGAAACATTGTTCTACAAAAACAACAACAGCATAAGCATGGCAACATTGTTTTGTTGGTAGAAAAGCTGAGCTGTGCCGAAAAAAACGAACAAGCGATCGCCGATTGTCACCGCTTCGCTCGCTGCTCGAACATCTTCGCAGACAAGGTTGCGCAACCTTGAGCAAGGTTGCGTAGATTCATATTGAGCAAAGTAGCGCAACCTGAATCTATCGCAACCTTTTCCGAACTCGTATAAGAAGTATAACTTCAAAAAATAATAAAATAAATATAATAAAAATGATAATAATAAAAAAATAAAAATAAATATATCTAAAAAATAAAAGTAAATAATTGAATTGCAATAAATAAATAATAAGTTGTGTTATAAATATAATAAAAAAGTTGCGTGGAGTCTCTACACGCGGAAGAAGTTATACTTCTTAGTGATATTCAGAAATGCAAGTTAACGATAGCCTCCGCATAGAAACCTTACCCTAACTGTAAATAAAATTGAATCTTTTCACTTTGCAATTACATTGTGTCATAAATTAGAAATATATTAACGTTTTGATTACTTAAGAATTCGATATGCTTTTTCCGTTCTGACTCCAAAAATCCATTATTATCAAAACAATATCGCTCGCCCTCACAAGAAGGTATAACAATAACAATCGTAAAGAAATCAGAACACTTAACGTTCTGCTGAAATTTGCTGTCACAGCGAAAATTGTAATTAACTCTTTGTTCTGGATCCAATCAAGCTGATGCTTACACTTCAGCTTTAACTTTAAATAAAAAAACCCAAAAATGTATAAAAAGTATTTCTGAAAAAAGATTTGATTTGTTCTTGCAACCCATAGAACCACACGTGCCATTTACCGCGCCCGGGAATAAAATATATTTTTTTCAAAATTCCTCGTCGGGGAATTTTGGGTAACGTTTAAATTAAAAGTGCCTACTATGAATAAAGTAAAAAGTGAAAAAAAATTATATAAAAATTGTTTTAAAAAAATTTGGAGAAGGGCTATTATAGATAGAAAAAGGGAAGTAAAAAATTATAAAAAATTTTTTTAAAAAAAATAATTTATAAAATTTAAAAAGTCCCTATAGTAAAAAAAAAAAAGTAAAAAATTATAAAAAAATTGTTCTAAAAAATAATGAAAAGTTAAAAGTGCCTACTATAGTAATAAAAAAAGTGAAGAAAAAATTAATACAAAATTGTCCTTTAAAAAAGTTTCCCGAATTCAAAAAAGGCCTAAAAAAATTTAACAAAAGAAAAAAGGCCTAAAAAGGAAAAAAGAAAAATATTGGAAACAAAGAAAAAAAGAAAAACAAATTAACAAATTTTGAAAAGCTATTTTGCCTAAAAGGGTTTAAAAGGAAAAATGACAAAAAAAAAAAAAAAATTTGGGGAGAAAAGCAACAAAGTGACAATCAAAGGATAAAAAAAAAAAAATTTAAAAAAAAAAAAAACAATTTTTAAATAATTTTTTAAAAAAAAAACAGTGACTCAAATCAGAAAAGAAAATATTTTATAAAACAAAAGAACAGGGCAAAATTGCATCATCAACAACAAAAAAATGTAAAAAAAAATTGTTAACAGCAGCAGAAAAAAAACAGCGGAGTGCAACGCAAGGGGCAACCATAAAGCAATCAACAACATCATTTAACGGGGATAAAAAGGGAATATATTTGTAAGTTTAAAAATAGAATATACTTTTTATTAAAAAAAAGCAATGAAGATTAAAAAAAAAACTTTTATGAATTTTTTAAGGGGAAAAGAATTTTGGGAAAAGTCCAAAATCAAAAAAAAAAAAAAAAAGACATAATTAATGGGTTTTTCAACCAAAAACCATAAACTTCTCGATTCCCCCCTCGGGGGCCCCCCAGCTTTAAAAAATTAAAATTTTGGGTTCCCCCCAAGGACCCCGGGAAAAATAAAAAGATAATTCAACAAAAATTTTTTTTTAAAACAATAAAACTCGAACCATATAACAAAATATTTGAAACCGATTCCCCGCAAGGGGACCCCTTTCCGGTTTATAAAAAACTTTAATTTTGGCTCTGAACCCCGACCCCCAAAAAAAAGACTTTCCGAAGGGAAAATAAAAAAAACAAAAAAGAAAAAAAAAGAAAAAAACAAAAAATGGCTAACGTTTTGCCAACTTATGCCAGTGCAGAAAAAGCTTGTGAGGGAAACATGCTCACAAAAAAAGTCAAACCCTGGGGCAACTGATTTTTTAAAACGGACGATTAATTTTAAGCCTGTGGGGAAACGTTAGACATAGTTAAACCGTACCAAAATTTCGGGGGAAAGAATTCAAAGTTAGTTGGAGAGGCGCTTTAAAAAGGGGCCATACATAGGGGGGAGTAGAAAAACTTTTGCACTCACCCTATAGGGAAAAAAAAAATGATGCAAATGATAAAAAAAAAACCACGGAAATTCAAAAATTTTGATGCAATTATCTCGCTTGATTTTTCATATGCGGAAATACATAATTGAACAAGAATTAAGATCTTAAGGCGGGGGGCAATGTCGGTTGTAGGGAAATTTCAACCTCGCAATAAAAATTGACACTATTAATAAACAAACTATCATGACACAGGAAAAAGCAAATTAACAAAGAACTAACAAAAAAAATAGGGGAAAACCCCTAAATTTTTATAAAGGGGTTAAAAACCCCAAAGAGACATAAATTTTTTTTAAACCAAAGATTTACCAGACCCGAAAAAACTCAGGGGCTAGAATCTAAAAACAAAAAGCGGTTTGGAAAATCCCCAGAAAAAACAGGGGGAAATCAACATACACAAACAAAAATTAAAGGTTTTCAAAGGAACAACGCTCCAAAAATAAATTATAATTTTCCCCAAACCCAAATCTATGGATATAGACCATCTGTATCCGTTAAATAGAGATTAAGAGGGCAACAAAGCACCAACAATTTTAAAAACAGAGAAAAAAAATTTGATCAAAGAAACCTATGCAACAAATGCAAACTTTCCCCCAAAAGGGGGGAGAATCAGGAAGCACATGGGGTAAAGGCATAGAAAAGTGCTTTTGCCCAAGAAAAGGCCAAATTAAAATATGGGGACCCTTTTTTAGGGGAAAGGGGCCTCCCCTCTCAAATTACAGACTCAAAATTAAAAAAACTTAAAAGCTCGGTTGATAAGGAAACCCATGCTACTTTAACCCGGGGGTTTTTAAAAATAAAAACGAATTAGCCCTTTATAAACCAAAAACGTTAATGGCTATTCCAAATCAAATTTAATAATTTCCTTTTTGGAGTGAAGAATTTTTTATGAAAAGAGGGGTTAGAATCGGGTCTCCTTTTTAATTTTTAAAAATATTGAGGCACTAATCGATGTGTCCAATGGGAAAATTAATTATGGGGGAAAAATAATTTGGAAAAAGAAAAAAAAAGTATGAATATTTTTTTGAAAATAAAACAATGGGCAGGGGTTTTAAAAAACCCGCGACGGAAATACCGGCAAATATAAAAAAATCCGTGGAGCAGGGCTAAACGCCAGGGTGATAATACCGGCAATTTTAAAAAAAAATTTTAACAAAACACACCGCTAGCAAATTTTTCCCCAATTTAAAAAAATTTTTTTAAAAAAATCCTAAAACCCCGCTGACGTTTTTTACCAGCGTAATAAAAATAAAAAAAAATATTGTGGAAAAAAGGTTCTACAAAGCCAAAAGATTTTAACCCCTAATTTTTAAAAAATTTTTTTGGGAAAAAGGTCCCAAAAAGCCAGGGAATTTTAGTTAAAAAAAAAAAAAAAGAGAAGGGCTAAGTTTGGCTTTTCCGCATTTTATACTC
>NW_026090344.1:0-18368 GCF_024586455.1 Bactrocera neohumeralis
TAATTAATAAGAAATCAATATATCACTTGTTTTGATAAGTAAGCAAAATCCAATATTCCATTATTTGTTTTGATAATGAGAATAATTGGAAATCCAATGCTCTGGCATTTCATCACTTAATGTAATGCCAAAGCATCTTTAGTAATAAGCATAGAATTATAAGAATATAAATATAAGTGCTTTTACTAATAAAGATCAGTGTATAATCGGCAAGCGTATTGAGTGATCATCTTGATGATCAAAGCGCACCATATATTGTCACTCAAACCAACACTTTGTTTAATTTCTACCGCGCGTAGCGGAACGGAATATATTTTTTTAATACTTCCCACACCAGGAAAGTTAATTTGCATTCATACAAAATTATACTCATATCATAATTATTTTTACATGCCAATCTGGAAATGCCGACGGCAAAACGCAAAAGCATACGTACATATGTATTTGCATACATTGCGATTGCCTGGTTCAAAGCAAAAACTGAAGCAATAAAATATCACAATGCTGTTGTTGGGAGTACCATAAGGAGCATGCATGATTGTTTGTTTTTATTTTATTATTAATGGTTGCTTTTTGCACAATGGGAATATACGGAGCGAGTTAAAAAAACACGTCCGCACACCTTGAACTCCAAAACGAGATGTAACATGAGTAAAAACTGAGATATTTTGATGAAACTTGGTATGTGCGTTTCTTGGTAAAAGCTAAGAATGAGTTCGTAGATGAGCGTAATCGGACTACTGCCACGTCCAAAAAACCTCATTAACCGATCACGTATAAAGCACCAAATTAGATTAAAAACTGTAATTTGACAAAGCGAATTGCAGTAGTAAAGGGCATCAAAGAGCTTTTCAAAAAGTGGGCGTGGACCGTCCTCTACCAAGTTTAATGAACATATCTCCTAAACCAGTAAAGCTAAAACAACCAAATTTGCGTACCGCAAATATTATGAAAACCCAACTCATTCCCCATATAATGGTTCTGTTAAAAACTACTATATCTGCTAAACCACTAGTTACAAGAACCAAATTCGCTTAGTGCAAATATTATAAAAACTCCAACCTAATGGTAAACTCGCTCCACATATATACTTCCTATTTTAATGGCGTAGCCGCGTTCAGTGCACTAATCGTTTCTTCTTTTAGTAGTTTGGCGTCAATTCGAGACATCAAGTGCAGCCAGGTCCTATCCCACCTGATCTCTTCAACGGATTGGAGATTTTCTACTTCCTCTGCTTCCCCCAGCGTGTACTGCGTCGAATACTTTCAGAGCTGGAGTGTTTTCATCCATACGGACGACATGACCTAGCTAGCGCAGCCGCTATCTCCTAATTCGCTGTACAATTTTAATGTCGTCATAAAACACGTATAGCTCATCGTTCCATCGAATGTGATATCCGCCGATCAGCAAAGAACCATACATCTTCTGCAGAACCTTTCTCTCGACAACTCGTACCGTCGACTAATCAGATGTTGTCATCATCCGTGCCTCTGGACCATATAGCAGGACGGGAATAATGAGTGACTTGTAGAGTTTGGTTTTTGTTCGTCGAGATAGAACTTTACTTCTACTGTACTTTACTTTCTTACTCGGTCTAAAATAGCACCTGTTGGCAAGAGCTATTCTGCCTTGATTTCGACATTGTAGTTGGTGTTCCAAGATAGACGAAAATATCTACGATTTCGAAGTTATGACTGTCAACAGTGACGTGAGAGCCAAGTCGCGAGTGCGACGACTGTTTGTTTGATGATAGAAGATATTTCGTCTTGCACTTATCCAATCTGGAGAAAGCAGAACAAACGGCGAGGATGTTGAGTCAATATCATCGGCATACGCCAGCAGTTGCATACTCTTATTAAAGATTGTACCTGTGTTAAGGGGTCAGTAGGGTAATCTGGCCTATTTTTTTTTTACAATTTTTTCCATAGAAATTTTTATTCTACAATAGAACTTTTTCACATATCATTAGTTATATCGTTTAGTGTATAAACAAATTTTTTTGGAATTTTTTGATGATCTGTCGGAGAAATGGCTGGGTATATGAGATGCGTGTTTTCATTGGCGGACACGATTTCTCATGTTTGAATCATCTGAAACACAAAATCCCAATTTATTCTAAAAAAGTACTTGAATGGTTATCGTCCTTACTAGAATTATGAAAAAATTTTGATAAATAAAAAAGTAATTAACGTTTTTTTTTTTATTTTTCCACATGCTTTATTACATAAATTTTGTCATAACATTTTCAATAAATTTAAAAAAATTATGAATCTAGTAGGGACGATAGCCAGGCGTTTTGTGAAAAAAAAATTAAAAAAAAAACAAATGGGTTGAGTAGTTCGACCGGAATCATGTACGCCAGTTTAAAGAAGTGTGCTTTGAGAAAAACGCATTTAAATATAAGTGTGCACTCCGAACGCTACGAACGTCTAGCGGTATTAATATTTTTGGACCTTTTTTGAAACCTTCCAATGGTAACGTGGATTTCTACATTAATTCTAAGGATCGAAGGGAACAGAAAAGGCAAAAAACAAAATTTAAACAAGTAAGGAAGGGCTAAGTTCGGGTGTCACCGAAAATTTTATACTCTCGCACAATAAAGTGATAATCGAGATTTCATTATACGTCATTTACATATTTTTCAAATACCGTATTTTTGTAAAGTTTTATTCCGCTATCATCATTGGTTCCTAATGTATATACTAGTATTATTCAGAAGAGGCATCAGATGGAATTCAAAATAGCGTTATATTGGAAGAAGGCGTGGTTGTGAACCGATTTCACCCATATTTTGTACATGTCATCAGGGTGTTAAGAAAATATTGTATACCGAATTTCATTGAAATCGCTAGAGTAGTTCCTGAGATATGGTTTTTGGTCCATAAGTGGGCGAGGCCACGCCCATTTTCAATTTTTAAAAAAAACCTGGGTGCAGCTTTATTCTGCAATTTCTTCCGTAAAATTTAATGTTTCTGACGTTTTTTGTTAGTCGGTTAACGCACTTTTAGTGATTTTCAACATAACCTTTGTATGGGAGGTGGGCGAGGTTATTATCCGATTTCTTCCATTTTTGAACTGTATATGGAAATGCCTGAAGAAAACGACTGTGTAGAGTTTGGTTGACATAGCTATAGTAGTTTCCGAGATACGTACAAAAAACTTAGTAGGGGGCGGGGCCACGCCCACTTTTCCAAAAAAATTACGTCCAAATATGCCCCACCCAAATGCGATCCCTTGTGCCAAATTTCATTTTAATATCTTTATTTATGGCTTAGTTATGACACTTCATAGGTTTTCGGTTTCCGCCATTTTGTGGGCGTGGCAGTGGGCCGATTTTGCCCATCTTCGAACTTAACCTTCTTATGGAACCAAGGAATACGTGTACCAAGTTTCATCATGATATCTCAATTTTTACTCAAGTTACAGCTTCCACGGACGGACGGACAGACGGACGGACATCCGGATTTCAACTCTACTCGTCACCCTGATCACTTTGGTATATATATAACCCTATATCTGACTCATTTAGTTTTAGGACTTACAAACAACCGTTATGTGAACAAAACTATAATACTCTCCTTAGCAACATTGTTGCGAGAGTGTAAAAAGACTAACCTACTGACCCCTTAAGTTTTGCCGTTGGAACTATTTTCTCCAACAGCAGATTGAAGAAGTCGCATGATAGGGAGTCGCCTTGTCTGAAACCTCATTTGGTATCGAACCGTCCTTTCCGATCCTGACGGAGCTTTTTTCGGGGATACCAAATTCAAACAGCGCTGCATAAAGACAACACCTTTCGTGCTGTCAAAAGCAGCTTTAAAATCGACGAAGAGATTGTTTGTGTCGATCCTTTGTTTACTGGTGTTTTCCAAGATTTGACGCATGGGGAATATATGGTCAGTTGTTGATTTTCCAGGCCTAAAGCCACTCTGAAAAGATCCAATCGGTTTGTTGACGGTGGACTTTAGTTCTTCAGGAGACTTATCCCGCGGTATTTGGCGCAGATTGTGGGGTCTCCTTTTTTGTTGATCGGGCAGAGCACACTTAAATTCCAATCGTTAGGCATGCTTTTGTCCGACCATATTTTACAAAGAAGCTGATACATGCTCCTTATCAATTCTTCGCCGCCGTGTTTGAATAGCTCGGCCGGCAATCCATCGGCCTCCACCGTTTTGTTGTTCTTCAGACGGGCAACTTCCAATTGAACCTCTTCATGATCAGGTAATGAAACGTGTGCTCCATCGACATCGATTGGGGATATCTCCCGTTATTATGTTTACATTGCCATTCGCCAGGCTGGAGAAGTGTTCCCTCCAAATTTTAGTATGCTCTGGGCAGCGGTTATTAGATCGCATGAGGGGGCTCTACAAGAGTATGCTCCGGTCTTAAAATCATTAGTTAGTTACCGCATTATTTTTTTGAATTTTCGATCATTACACCTGTCGGCTGGTTTGTAAAGCTCTACATACTCACACATTTCGGCCTCTTTTTTTTCTGTATGCAAATGCGTCTGGCTGCCTTCTTCAGCTCTCGGTATCAGGGGCGTCGCGAGGATCCAGATCATGGGGGTGAGTCCTTTTGAAATGCCGACTCATTTCAAGAATTTGCCGATTTAATGTATATGTTTATAAATATATATAAAATAAGGATATCTTCATTTCTGATAAGGTATTACGGAGAAGTTTGACAACATAATAGCATAATTCATTATTTTATTCTCAAATAAGTATTGTACATATTAGTATAATCATCATTTAATATGTTTCTCTTAATATAAAATACATATATTGTTCAGCGACTTGTTACGCGGGAAAAAACAAGATTTTCTTAAGAAATTGAATTGCAAAAAATATTAATTTCTGAGTTATATTTTCACTCTGCGATGTTTCAACATTGACCATTTTTCAACAACATCGCGCAGATCGATTTCGTCTACTTTATCCTTTGAAGAAGAAAGCAGCATCAAAGAATTCAAACGTTCATCCCCCATTGTTGTACGCAAATCGTTGAAAACAAATTTCAATTTACTAAAAGAGCGTTCACATGAAGTTGACGTGACAGGAGCAGTCATTATGTAATGAACAATTTTGGAATCAGAAGGAATGACCTTTCTCAATTTGTACGCTACTATAGAAATGTCATCGAAAGATTTACACTCTTTACATGAATCAAAAAGAATTTGTGTTTCAGCAAAAATACAATCTAGATCTTCACTGAAGCACTTAGGTTCCAATTGCACAACAAATTGTATAGATTCTATTGTAATATTACTTCTGTTAGCTGGAATCCTGAATATCTCTTGAATGGGTTTGAAGGTTGACATAGTTTCTTGCAAATTATCTTGAATACAATTTGTGAAATTTTCGAGGACAATTTTGAATACTTTTCTATAAAATTTCTGGAAATCAAAATTACAAGCAGTTGCTGGATTATCGTCATTTTTCTTCGGCGCACGGCATGTTCTGTGGTGTTTCGAAAAGTCATTTTCAAGGTTGATCTGACACTTTTCAGCAAATGCAACTGAACTCGCTAGCAATGCGTTAATTTATAACATATTCAACCACTGTTATTCGAACATTGTAGTGTTTTAATAATTCTCGTGGAAATTACGAAAAGGTGTCTTTTTAAGCTTGCTTCCGCAATCATAGAGCTATTTATTGTGTTTTACTGAAGTTAGAATTTTCATAAATGCCGGCTAGTGAATTCGCAATGGATATCACGTAAAAATTAATGTGCAATAATATATTTTGATGAAAATCTTAAAAATATTCAATAAGTTTTGACAACAAATTTCCGGGTACTTGGCAACTCTTACTGGAATTGCCGAAATGAAATTTCAAATCTTTAGTTATGATATTAAAACGGTCGAAAATGCCGACTCGTTCATAGATGGGGGGGTGTCAAATGCACCGTTATTTGTGCTTAGTGCTCGTATGAATAAAATTTAATAAAAACTCGCTCTTAACCCCATATATCTAACAAGTGTTTTGCACCTGAAGGTACTTCCCTGGCTTTAACCCTTGCAAGTTGCAAGAGTATGAAATGTTCGCTTATACCCGAACATAGATTTTCTATACTTGTGTTAATTGATTTTTATTCTCCCCCAGTGGGTACAGGGTTTTCCCAAAACATACCCATGGTTAGTGATGGCAGTCGTAAGAAGCGACTAAAATATAACGGAGTAATAGATAATAAAATACCGAAAATTCTTATGTATGGAAACATTTAATCAACCCAACGGTATTAATTTTTATTTTTAATTCTTCTGATGGCGGAGATAATGCATGAGACCAGCCCTTTTGCAAATCACGCTAAAATATAAGAAACGGGGTAAGCGATGATACAAAAGGCGGACATAGAAATTCCTGCTGAAATAAATACAGATGTACACATTATAAATCAAAAAAAAAAAAAACAAAAAATAACAGAAATGTTGACCAGATGGAAGAAAACATCGGGCTTCTTAATATTGAAAATTAGGAAATTTTTTATAAAGAAGTAAAACAAGAAAAAACGTTAACTTCGGATGCACCGAAGGTAATATACCCTTCACAGATGAATTTCTTTAAGTAACTATGTGTTCAGTTTGATGAAAGCTATATGCTATAGTAATCCGACCTGAACAATTTTTTCGGAGATTATATTATTGCCTTAAGCAGTAATCCATGTCAAATTTCGTGAAGATACCACGTCAAATGAGGAAGTTTCCCATGCAAGCATTTGATTCCGATCATTCAGTTTGTATGGAAGCTATATGCTATTGTAAGCCGATCTGAACAATTTCTTCGGAGATTACATTGTTGCCTTAGAAAATAATCTATACCAAATTTCGTGAATATGTCTCGACAAATGCAAACGTTTTCCATACCAGCAATAGATTCCGATCGTTCAGTTTGTATAGCAGCTATACGCTATAGTAAGCCGATCTGAACAATATCTTCGTATATTACATTATTATCTTAGAAAATAACCTGTGCCAATTTTTGTGAAGATACATTGTCAAATGTGAAAGTTTTCCATACAAGCCCTTGATTCCGATCGTCCCATTTGTATGGCAGCTACATATATGGTATAGTGGGTCCGATATCGGCCGTTCCGACAAATGAGTAGCTTCTTGAAGAGAAAATGACGTAGGCAAAATTTCAAAAGGATATCTTAAAAACTGAGGGACTAGTTCGTATATATACAGACAGGCGGACGGACAGACAGACGGACATGGCTAAATCGACTCAGCTCAACATACTGATCATTTATATATATACTTTATAGGGTCTTCGACGCTTCCTTCTGGGTGCTACAAACTTCGTGACAAACTTAATATACCCTGCTCAGGGTATAAAAGTGGATATTTGGTGTTATGGACACATTATGAATAAAAACAAGTAAGGAAGGGCTAAGTTAGGGTGTCACCGAACATTTTATACTCTCGCATGATAAAGTGATAATCAAGATTTCATTATCCGTCATTTACATATTTTTCAAATACCGTATTTGTGTAAAGTTTTATTCTGCTATCATCATTGGTTCCTAATGTATATACGAGTATTATACAGAGAAGGCATCAGATGGAATTCAAAATAGCGTTATATTGGAAGAAGGCGTGGTTGTGAACCGATTTCACCCATATTTTGTACATATCATCAGGGTGTTAAGAAAATATTATATACCGAATTTCATTGAAATCGGTCAAGTAGTTCCCGAGACATGGTTTTTGGTCCATAAGTGGGCGACGCCACGCCCATTTTCAATTTTTAAAAAAAGCCTGCGTGCAGCTTCCTTCTGCCATTTCTTTCGTAAAATTTAGTGTTTCTGACGTTTTTTGTTAGTCGGTTAACGCACTTTTAGTGATTTTCAACATAACCTTTGTATGGGAGGTGGGCGAGGTTATTATCCGATTTCTTCCATTTTTGAACTGTATATGGAAATGCCTGAAGAAAACGACTGTGTAGAATTTGGTTGACATAGCTATAGTAGTTTCCGAGATATGTACAAAAAACTTAGTAGGGGGCGGGGCCATCACCACTTTTCCAAAAAAATTTCGTCCAAATATGCCCCTTCTTAATGCAATCGTTTGTGCCAAACTTCACTTTAATATCTTTATTTATGGCTTAGTTATGACACTTAATAGGTTTTCGTTTTCCGCCATTTTGTGGGCGTGGCAGTGGGCCGATTTTGCCCATCTTCGAACTTAACCTTCTTATGGAGCCAAGAAATACGTGTACCAAGTTACCATTATGATATCTCAATTTTTACTCAAGTTACAGCTTGCACGGACGGACGGACGGACGGACAGACAGACATCCGGATTTCAACTCTACTCGTAACCCTGATCACTTTGGTATATATAACCCTATATCTGACTCTTTTAGTTTTAGGACTTACAAGCAACCGTTATGTGAACAAAACTATAATACTCTCCTTAGCAACTTTGTTGCGAGAGTATAAAAATAACAGAAATAGTTGACCAGATGTAAGAAAGTATCGGACAACTAAATATTAAAAATAAAGACATTTTGTGTAATGAAATATAAAATATCAAAGCAAAAATCATATATGTATATGACACCGTTTATTAATTAAAGAAAGAAAATAAACTTGATAAATATAGGGGGGCAGCTTATAAATGGATGTTTGGAGTTATGGGTGATGATGACAGGCAAGACATTCTGAACCATTTGAAAATTATTGAAGAAAATGGCCGTGATGCATTTTAGTAGATCATATTAGAAACTCTAAACAACGACGAAAATATAATTGAAAGAAAATGTTTGTATAATGACCAAATGAGCAAACTAAGCTAATAGAAAACAAAGTACAAGAAATATAAGACAATATAACGACCGCTAAGTACAATACCATATAATACCTAAAGAAAAAGTACGAAATTGATTTTTAAAAATTAAAATTGGCAAAAGTAGGAGTAGTAGTATACAATAATTAAACAATAATATTTGCAATTCAGATACAAATGACGTTCTTTCAAAATAATTTCTTCACTGCGAAAGAACAATAAATCTATATACTATACATATACGTATGTAAATGAATCCCTTTTTCCCTTGCTCACGGCATCACGCGTAAATGGCTGGACCGATTTCACTAATTCTTTTTTTGTTGTATTCGTTATTATTAGGAGAAGGTTCTTATGTAAGAAAAAATTGCGAAAGTTGCGCAGGAAACTATTTCACTTTTTTAATAAAATAATGTGTCACTGGCAGTAATATTCACGTAGTTGCCATTAAAACAAAGAAACGTAGCTCTTTGCAAATATATGTATCGCTCGTAGTTGGTCTGTGGGCGGAGTTATAATAACAAAATACCTACATTATTCATTTACCATTTCTTAGTGTACTTTTCACATTGGTTTCTACAGGATAATTTGTACTGTATGTTTTTTTCTGAAGTATTTGTTCAACAAGGTTAGTCAAATTAGTATAGTGTTGTAAAGTTTTGATAGACCATTTTGATACTTTAAAAAAAGGATAGGTACTATAGTATTTTTTTATTATCAGTTGAATTTTTGTTTCTAAACATGCCGGTAATTAGACGTACAAACTTAAGTCGCAGAAACCGTAAGGCTGCAAGTCAAAGAGATACAAGAGCAAATCAAACTGATGAGCAACGTGAAAAGCGGAATGAAGTTGAACGGAATCGATGGAACCGGAACCAACAAAATAGAAGTGTTGCGTTTAACCCCTATAGAGCTGCATTTAATTATAACAAAGAAATTGACTACAGTGCACTGCATATCGTTGCTTTTGGGCCAATGAACGTTGTTTCTCAATATTGCAAGGCATTTAAGTTTAAAAATGAAGCCCCTGGATTGTGTTGCTTAAACGGTCAAGTCAAACTGACGCCGTTGGTAGCGCCACCAGAGCCATTACATTCAATGGTTTCCGGAAATGGGCCAGATTCCACAGACTTTTTAATTCATATCCAGCAATACAATAATTGCTTTCAAATGATATCATTTGGCGCTACAAAAGTTATTCAAGAAAATGTTATGCCAACTTTTAAGGTAAGTGTATTGAAAAACTTTTACCACTATTGTTGACAGTTTTCAATTGTAATGTTGTATCATTTGAAATGGCTTAAAGTACATATGTAGCTCTGTGAATTGCTTTAAGTAGCCAGAAGTAATTGTGTTAAAAAAGTTGATGGGGGAAATGGTAGTGCTGACAAAGTATTTTGAGAGTCACTTGGTGGTTTGAACAATTCACTTTACAATACAATTCACTTTACAATATGTACATATATGTAATACAGGCACGTTAACCTTTGCAGATTCAAGGACAAATATATCATCGAACAGGTTCCTTATTGCCAGTGCCGGATAGTGACTATAAATTTTTGCAAATTTATTTCATGGGCGATTCAGCAAGACAAGTCGATCAGCGTTGTACACCCAACAATTCTGTGGAAAGACCAGTTGTGGAACAGTTCCAACTATTTTTCCATCAACACAACGAATTGGTTGCATTATTCAAGACCACATTAGATCACATGCCATCTGATAACCACAAAATTGTTATTAAAGCATGTAAGACGCCTGCAGGACAACACATAAGACATTTTAATGCCCCAACAATCTATGAAGTCGCTATTGTGGGTGAAAATGCAGAAAACCGAGATATTCAGGGGTGTTGTGGAATCTGATAGTTGTCGGAATCAGAATTGAAACCGATCAAAAAAGCAGTAGGTGTCATGAATTCAGATATTATTGGTTTGATATTCGAAACAGAATTTGCATCGGTTTTGAGTGTCACGGAAACCAATTTTATCGGTTTTGCTGTCGGAAACAAAGCAAGAAGATATTCGCACACAGATTTGAAATGTAAGTTTCTTAACTTCATTTTATTTTATTATTACGAATTAATTTATCTTTATTTCTATAGGAGAAAACATAAGAATAAAACACGAAATGCCTTAATTATTGAGTTTTGAAAAAAAAATGCGGATATTTAAGGAGGAACCTGCTTCAGAGGCTTAAAAAATCGATTTTTTTTTTGGGAGGGAAAGAAATAATTGATTAAAGCGAAATTTCTAGGGCTTATAGTTATGTACATATATTTCAACATCATCCGAAAATTCTTTGGATACGAATTCTTTTATATTCTGCCTTAGGGAAGCAATTGTCCAATGCATCTCGCATGTGCATTTGTCGGACGGCGGGCAGTATGCAGGTCGCAATTTCTTTCGGAAACAAAAAATGCAAAGAGGTTCATATTTGTTAATAACTTTGTTCAAGTTAAACTAGCAAAATTTCAAAAAATAAGTGTAAAATTCTAAAAGTTTTTAAAATTTGAAGAAACAAGTGGTTTTTGACCAAACATTTTTTACATATGTACGTATGTTCAAACTTAACTTTTCTTAGCTTTTTTTGTTTAAATAGAAGATAATTTAATGCTAAAGATAATAAACTTTGCCCCAATTCCATACGTTTAGTTTTTTCTATCCTGTCCGCCAATTAAGAAAAATCGTAAGAATGAAAACCGAGAAATCGCGCGTCAAAGTTTTCGCTTTCTGCCCAAGCGCTCACATATACGTATATACATATCTACCAGTGCTCGGTCACTATTTCCCTTCTAGCTTCGACAATATTTCAAATTCCCATCTATATCATTTTAAAGAGATTTAAGCAAAAAAAAAAAGAAGATTTAAGAAGATTTACAAAACGTATTAAACGTAACTTAACACCCAAATGCGTCTATATTCATTCGATAAATGTTGTCTCTTAAAATCTTTCTGTAATTCGGAACTCGTTAAAAACTTTAATAGGATTGCTTCCAAATGTATTAATTTGCAAGTTTTGTCACATTAGTAAACAGCTGATTCGAATATTGGTTTTTCGTATGTTCGAAAAGACGAAAATCCAATCAGATTCTGTGACACCATTGAAAATCAGAATTGGTTTGCAATTCTGACAGCTAAGCAATTCTGTCTTGGATTCCACAACACCCCTGATTGTTTTACACCGGCATAACAATCAACTGCAGCGTGTGTCCGAAACACATCGATCATATGATCGTTTACAATATCCTATTTTATTTTGGCAATGTGAAGGTGGGTATCATTTTTTAATGAAGATGATAAGTCCAGTTACAAATGAGGTCAATCACATTTTAAAATGTCGGCGTCTCTTTCACCAATATGCTGTCGATATGTACATATGTGAAAGTAGAAACTGAGCGATTAACGTTTATCAGGTTGAACCAGGCAAAACTCCGTTCTGAGGAATACATACATCTTCGGGATGCCATCAATGCTGTTGGAAATGCCCAGAATGTAGGCAGAACAACTATTCTCCCAGCAACATACTTCGGAAGTCCACGACATATGCATGAATATGCTCAAGATGCTATGTCATATTTACTTCATTAATTATTTATTGGTCAATCACCATTGATAGTACAAGGGTATTAACAAAAAAAATTAAAATCACTCATGGATTTCATTGTTAAACAGCGTGTGTTCGGGGAAACGCGCTGTTGGATGTATTCAGTAGAGTGGCAGAAACGCAGATTACGCCATGCCCACATCCTTATTTGATTAGTAGAGACAATAAGACCAAATGAAATTGATGATCTGCGGAAACTCCCGATAATGATGAAGATCCATTGTTACATGAGATTGTTACAAAAAATATGAGCCATGGTCCCTGTGGAATATTAAATCCCATTTTTCCATGTATGATTGATGGAAAATGTTCAAAGCGCTTTCTAAGACAATTAGTATCAGAAACTAATATGTAGTGGAAATGATGGTTATCCACTTTATCGCCGGCGAAGCACTGATAACAATGGAATGTCAACAACAGTCAAAGTGAATCAGCAGGATATTGAAGATGATAATCGTTGGGTTGTTCCATTTTCGCCTTTCCTCTCCAAAACATTTAAAGCACACATAAATGTAGAATTTTGCCATTCCGTAAAATCTATAAAATATATCTGCAAGTATGTAAATAAAGGTAGTGACATGGCTGTGTTCGGAATTTCTGCTGAACATTCTAACGATGAGATCACTCATTTTCAAATGAGTCGCTATGTTGGTAGCAATGAGGCGATGTGGCGTATTTTTTCGTTTCCTTTACATGAGAGACACCCCACTGTTGTTCACTTGGCCGTATATCTGGAAAATGGTCAAAGGGTGTACTTTAAAACGGAGAATGAATTGCAACGAGTTGACAGGCCACCATCAATAACATTGACCAGCTTCTTTGAAATGTCCCAGAATGTTGACTTGGCCAGAACACTGTTGTATTCTGAAGTGCCTAAATATTGTACCTGGAATCAATTGTCAAGAAAATTTCCACATGTGTTTTCCACCGATGCATTGGGACGTATTTACACAGTCCATCCCAGCCAAGACGAGTGTTTTTTTGCGCTTACTATTAGTCAATGTTCGTTGCCCAACATCATTCCAACATCTGCGAACTATTAATGATGTATTGTGCGGCACATACAGAGAAGCCTGTCAACGTTTGGGATTGCTAGAGAATCACGCTCATTTGGACCACACTTTTGAAGATGCCGTGATTTCGTCAAATGCTAAACAAATACAAACATTGTTTTCAATAATTTTGTCTACATGCTTTCCATCAACACCGAGTGATTTATGGAACAAAAACAAAGATCATATGGCTGAAGACGTATTACATGAGAAACGGCTTAAAACATTGAATTCAGATTTACAAATTAACGAAGAAATTCACAATGAAGCATTAATTTTAATTGAAGACATGTGCTTGACCTTCACAAACAAAAGATTAATACAATTAGTAATGACAACGCCCAATCGCTCAATGCAATGCGAAACTCAATATGATTCCGAGGCATTAAAAGAAACGTGCCTCTTTTAAATGAGCAACAAACATACGCCTACGATACTCTTATGGAAGTAGTGAACGATGGAACAGGTGGATTTTTTTTCTTATATGCTCCTGGTGGGACTGGAAAAACATGTTTGATATCACTGCTTCGTCAGGTATTGCAGCCACGTTGTTGGAAAGCGGGCGGACAGCTCATTCCGCACTCAAGTTGCCCTTGAACATGCAAATAAATGACACTCCAACCTGCAACTTTTCGAGAAATTCATCAATGGCCAAAGTGTTGCAGCAATGCAGATTAATAGTTTGGGATGAGTGCACAATGGCACATAAAAAATCTTTGGACCGCACTTTGCAAGATTTGCGAAAGAACCAAAACCGGTTTCGTAGTGCAGTGTTATTATTAGCAGGTGATTTTCGACAAACATTACCAGTAATACCACGATCAACGCCAGCCGACGAACTTGATGCATATTTAAAGTCATCCATTTTATGGAAATGTGTTAAAACGCTCAAATTAAGTATGAACATGCGAGTCGAACTGCAGAATGAGAAACTTTTTCAAAGCAATTGCTCGATATTGGTAATGGAAAAATACCTGTTGACTCATCATCAGGATATATTACGTTCCCTACCAATTTCTGTCACTTTATGAAATCTAAGACCGAACTGATTGAACAAGTTTTCCCAAATATTGCACAAAATTTTAAAGGTTATGTTTGGATGAGCGATCGAGTTATATTGGCTGCAAAAAACAATGTTGTCAATGAAATGAATTTTCAAATTCAAAATAAGACACTGGTGAATTGATCACATACAAATCGATTGATTCAGTCACTAACAAAGATGACATTGTTAACTATCCAACAGAATTCTTAAATTCGCTGAAATAGCCCGGATTACCACCTCATAATCTGCAATTAAAAATCGGATCGGTAATAATCATGTTGCGGAAAATAAACCAGCCACGTCTTTGCAATGGCACCCGACTTGCGGTGAAGAGATTAAGAATAAAGTGACAGAAGCCACAATTTTGAAAGGAATGTACAAATGCGAAGACGGTTACAATTTCCAGTGCGGCTAGCATTTGCAATGTCGATAAATAAATCACAAGGGCAGTCACTAAGTGTTTGTGGCATTTATCTTGAAAATTCATGTTTTTCACATAGTCAGTTATATGTCGCCTGTTCCCGTGTCGGAACACCAACAACACTATTTATAAACGCGCCAGAAAATAAAACTAAGAATATTGTGTATCATAAAGAATTAGAACAATGTTTCCCAAAGTGGGCGATAACGCCTCCTTGTGGGCGCTGCAGGTGTCAAGGGGGGCGGTAAGAGACCCAGAAAGAAAATTTGGGCGTTGTGTAGAGGATTGGTGGCTTATTTGTAATTTTATTTCGCTAGGAGGCCTCTTAGACAACGACTACATGAGCTCTCGACTCTCAACAACTTGCGAACATCAACTAATATGAATTAAAAGATTGCTCAAACTCGGTTCTATATTTCTCTCCGCGTAGTTCATATGTCTGTCTTATTTTATTGAATATAGAAAAAATTAAAATCATGTCAATCGGTCGCTCCGTTTCATAACATCCTCGCCAGGATAGAATTTATAGAATACTAACTGTCAAACGTATTGATATTGCCATTGCCAAATCTGTATGTGGGCATTTGCTATCATAATATAATCATTTGCGCAAAGGTGTAGGGTAGGTGGGTTCGAGCTGATGTAGGGCATGCTTTGAGCTCTTGAATAATTTATTTTATCACTTGCGAAATGACGTCGGGTAGGTAGCTGATGTAGCGCACGTTTTGAGCTTTTGAACTCCTTAAATCTTTTATGTGGAAAATAAAAAAAAGGATCTTTATCCTTTCTTACAAATGTATTTCTGGGAAAAATAAGATAATACGAAAAGGAGAAAGATCCTTTTTTTACAAATGTATTTCTAGGAAAAATAAGAATTCATATTTTCGGACTACTATATAATAATTGTGCTTAAACATTCCTATATAAACAATGTAATATTTATTTTATATTCATTTGTGGTTTTGCGCGCAATAGATGAGCATTACTTACGCCTCCTTTACACTACTCGCTAAGTTAAACGTATTTCTCAAAGCAAAACAATGTCGGAAGTAAAAAAGAAGAGACGGCAATACTGTGCGGAATGCATTAAATTCGTATTCATTGAAAATCCCACAAACCCATCCTCGCCTTAGTATCTTCTATGTCTAAAAACATATTCGAATGAAGCAATGAAGCCTTCAAGACTGCAAGATCATTTGAATAAAATGCATCCACATAAGAGAGACAAGAATGAAGCATATTTTCAAAACCTAGAGAAGAAGCTAATACTCAGCCAAGTGTAGCAAAACTATTTTCAGCGGCTGCTAAGCAAGATGACGACGGACTTCGAGCTTTGTACAATATCTCTTTGTTAATTGCTCAAAAAGGCAAACCACATAACATCGCAGAAGAGTTAATATTGCCAGCAATAAATGAAGTAATAACTACCGTGCTTCATAAACCGGCCGCAGATATTACCCGAAAAATTCCTTTGAGTAATAATTCTGTGCAAAGACGAATTGATGAAATGGCAGAAAACATTGAAGAATCATTATGCGATCACCTGAGGACAAGCCAATTCTCAATTCAGCTCGATGAGTCCACTTTACCAACTAATGAAGCATTATTGTTGTCTTACGTGAGGTTTATTAAAGATGAGAAAAATGTGAAGAACTATTATTTGCTAGAAATTTAGAGACCGATTCAAAAGGCGAAACCATATTCAATATATTGGAAAAGTTTTGCGATGAGAAAGAGATTCCTTTGAAAAATATTATTTCAATTGCTACAGATGGCGCTCCGGCTATGACAGGGTGCCATAAAGGCTTAATAGCGTACTCAAAAAATAAAATTCCAGATGTCCTTGGTGTAAATTGCGTTATTCATAGACAACATTTAGTTGCTATAAACTTAAGCGAAAAACTATTTCAATCACTGCAATATGTAACCAAAGCAGTCAATAAAATCCGCAACAGCTCTTTGAGTGATAGATTATTTCATCAGCTTTGTGTTACTAATGACGAGGATTTCAATCGTTTGTTGTTTCATACTGAAGTTCGTTGGCTATCAAGGGGCAATTGTCTGACTCGATTCTACAACCTGTTTGACTCTGTTATAGAGTTCTTGGAAACTAAAGATACAGAATTTCAAGACAAGCTCATAACATTAAAGAATGATATAGCTTACATGACATACCTGTATAAATTGTTCAACGACATGAATCTCCAACTGCAAGGCGATAAACTAAATTTAATTTAAACAAAAAACGTCGTTGCTGCTTTCGCAGCCAAGCTGCTTCTACACAAAACGAATCTGGGCAAACGTAAGTTTCACAATTTTCCGAATTTATCAGTATCATGCAGTAACGACGACTTGTTTGCCTACTGCCAACATTTGGAAAACCTCCACATTGACTTCTCCGAACGATACCAGGACATTTTGAACTTGGAAATACCAGACTGGGTGTTGGATCCATTTTCAAATGTCAACATAGCAATGTCACCTCAGCTGGAAGCAGAACTTATAGAATTGACAACAAACGAGGAAATAAAAACCAAGTTCAACAAGTAAGGAAGGGCTAAGTTCGGGTGTCACCGAACATTTTATACTCTCGCATGATAAAGTGATAATCGAGATTTCATTATCCGTCATTTACATATTTTTCAAATACCGTATTTGTGTAAAGTTTTATTCCGCTATCATCATTGGTTCCTAATATATATATTGTACAGAGAAGGCATCAGATGGAATTCAAAATAGCGTTATATTGGAAGAAGGCGTGATGTGAACCGATTTCACCCATATTTCGTACATGTCATCAGGGTGTTAAGAAAATATTATGTACCGAATTTCATTGAAATCGCTAGAGTAGTTCCTGAGATATGGTTTTTGGCCCATAAGTGGGCGACGCCACGACCATTTTCAATTTTTAAAAAAAGCCTGGGTGCAGTTTCCTTCTGCCATTTCTTCCGTAAAATTTAATGTTTGTGACGTTTTTTGTTAGTCGTTTAACGCACTTTTAGTGATTTTCAACATAACCTTTGTATGGGAGGTGGGCGAGGTTATTATCCGATTTCTTCCATTTTTGAACTGTATATGGAAATGCCTGAAGGAAACGACTCTGTAGAATTTGGTTGACATAGCTATAGTAGTTTTCGAGATATGTACAAAAAACTTAGTAGGGGCCACGCCCACTTTTCAAAAAAAATTACGTCCAAATATGCCCCTTCTTAATGCGATCCTTTGTGCCAAATTTCATTTTAATATCTTTATTTATGGCTTAGTTATGACACTTTATAGGTTTTCGGTTTTCGCCATTTTGTGGGCGTGGCAGTGGGCCGATTTTGCCCATCTCGAACTTAACCTTGGAGGAATAAATACGTGTACCAAGTTTGATCATGATATCTCAATTTTTACTCAAGTTACAGCTTGCACGGACGGACAGACAGACATCTGGATCTCAACTCTACTCGT
>NW_026090345.1:0-18031 GCF_024586455.1 Bactrocera neohumeralis
TTTGCAAGATCAAATTGACACTAGAAGAGAAGCCTCTTGACCACCGGAATCGTCGTACGGTCTACATCTTTACAAGATCAAATTGACACCTACAGGGTTACCCACTGAAGTGTTACCTATTCAAACGACTATAATTTTTAGTTTGATAATATTTTTATTGATTCCAATGACAAAAATGTATGAAAATAATCAAAAATTTAGAATCCATTCACTTTAGCTCGATGTGGCCACCTTTTGCCTTGACTATGGCCCTCAAACGGTCAAAAAACGAGTTGCATGCTGCACGAATGTGAGCTTGTGGTATTTTGGCCCATTCACGTACAATCAAGCTTTCTTGAGCGCATCCATACTGGTGTATTTTTTAGTCCGCACCTTGCTCTCTAAAATGGACCAGATGGAAAAGTCCATCGGATTTGCGTCTGGTGAATTCGAAAGCCATTGTGTCGACGAAATGAAGCGTGGAACATGATTTTTTAACCACTCTTGGTTAATTCTCGCTTTAATGTGACGGCGCCGAGTCTTGTTGGAACGTCCATTCCTTCCGGCCGAAGTGTTTACGTGCCCACGGCTCTAAAGCACCTTCCAAAATATTTTCACGATAATAAGTCGCATTTACTTTGACACCAGGCTCGATGAAAACGACTGGAGAGCGCCCATCAGCGGTCACGGCAGCCCATACCATCACTTGCGATGGAAATTACTTCGGTGGCCATTCGTAGGCTTAAATTCTCGTACGTGCGTTCGGTCAAGTAAACACGGTCATTTTGAGAGTTTATGAATTGCTCAATAGGGAAATTCTTCTCATCAGAAAACACAATGTTCGGAAATTCGCCACGTTCGTGCAAGTGTAACAACTCCTTCGCTCTTTCGAGTCTAACTTTTTTTGCTGCGGTGTAAGATTGTGTCCTTTTTGGAACTTGTAAGGCTTGACCTTTAGCTCATTTTTCAACAGTCGTTGCATTGAACTTTGCGAAATTTTCAGCTCTTTAGCCATTTGATTGCCACTTCGACGTGGATTTCGTTCAAGTCGAGCCTTCACTTTTCGAATCATCTCAGGTGATGTTGCTGTTTTCTTATGACCACCTCCATGGCGTTTTGCGATGCTGCCAGTATCATTGTAACGATTTATAGTGCGATGCACAAACATTTTGTTCACTTCGAGATGTTTTAGCTGACGAACAATTGCTGCTTGTGATTTTCAGCCAAATATAAAGCAATCACACTATTACGTTTAAATTCCATCACGTATAACTTTTTTCACACGACACAGACTAAAATGTTTTTGTACGCTTGTAAACAATGGAATGATTTGTTATTGGTGTAAATTTAAGCGCGCTGTCATTAATAGTGTGGTAGTTATAGCAGTTTGAATTTGGTAACACTTCGAGTGGGTAACCCTGTAGAATGATGAGGCTCATTTCTGACCGAATGGCTTCGACAATAAGCAAAATATGGAAATATATGGCAGCAATCCACACGTACTCCATGAGTCACCAAAAAATCCCCAAAAAATTACGGTTTGGTGCGGTTTATGGGCAGGCGGCGGCATTGGGCCGCACTTCTTCCGTGATGATCAAGACCGGCACGTTATTGTGAATGGGAATCGCTGCCGTTCAATGATAACCGAATGTTTTTGGCCCAATATGGATGATATGGGCTTGAGCAATATGTGGTTCCAGTAAAATGGTGCATCAAGCCACACAGCGAATGTCACAATCGATTTATTGAAAGCCAAGTTTGGTGAACATGTTATCTCATGAAATGACTCAGTCAATTGACCGCCTCGGTTGTGCGAATTTGAATTTCGTACTAACATCGAACGTGAAATTGCAGCAGTATCGGCCGATTTATGCTTGAAAACTGTCGAAAATTGGCTTCAGCGCCTCGACTTCTGCAACGTGCGCGGGGTGGCCATGCAGAAGAAATCGATTTGTATACATAATGGCATCGACTACAGGAACAAAGAAGTTTTTTAGCGCTCTTATTGAAAAACCGTTAGTAGAGGCGGATTTTACATATACTTATATATGACAATTTTTCGGGACCAAGTGTTGAACACTTTCTTCAATTGATTGCCAACATTTTACTCAAGTTTAAGAAGAGCTTCAGATTGTCAGCATCTCTTTGATCAAAGCACAACAATTTTTTACCCCCGTTAAACGTTTTATAAGAAACAGTTCTGATGATTTGTAAAGAGTTGAAATTCTGAAAAAACCATGCCGAGCAACTGTTCCATACATCTAAACACACATACTGGATTAATAAATATTCGCCTAAGAGACGAAAATATAAATATTTTGCTCGGTACGTCGTAGGATGTTCCACCTCGCGATTACAAATTGTAATCGTAACGGCATCCTTCGAAGCTACGCCCCACCGTTGTGCCACCTTTTTCAGCCAACTCATTAGTGAGTACCGTTTGGTCGTTTTGTCGCTGACAACACTGTCGCCAATGAATGTCGGATTGCTGTGCCCATTTTTGCTCATTCTAAAATCGCCGGCTGGTTCAATGCTCGAGCACAGTTTACTAGATCAATCTAGACACACACTTCCTTCGCCAGTTCAGCTCAGCTTAGTTGCTAAAAATAATCAAGCAGAGAAATGTATCAAGTGTGAGCATGTTGAGTACGAATCGTGTGTAATATAAACTAAAATAAGACTATTACTTATTATTTAAAAGAAACTTTAGACACTTTGTTTAAAAATTTATGTCTGCCCGTCGGTGGCTCTTTTAATTGCTGTCGAAAGCTTAAAATATACCAGACTAAATTATATTCGCACTCACATAGATGTGTATGTGTGTGTTTATATAGTATGTGTAGGGAGACGTTGACAACAAAAAATTATTAAGGAAGGGAAAGGAAGGGCTAAGTTCGGGTGTAACCGTACATTTTAGCGCAATTTGCTGGAACTTAACATTGGGAAATATTTTCAGGTATTTAAAGCTTTAATATCGGTGTATTGTAGAGTTAAGATTCGATCTGATTGCGTTTACCTTCAGCATTAAACTTAAGTGTTTTCAGTATATTTGTTAACACAATTTTTTCATTATTTGATCAATATATTCTACAAGAAAGTAGAATAACAAAACTCCGTATATGGTATAGGGGTAAGTCTTGGACATATACCCATTATTGCTGCCCAAACTATAGAACACCCTTGTTATGCGTTAACTAAATTTTGTTAAGATACCGGATATAATGACCGATATACAGTATAAATCCAACCTGCATACTTCAGGTTCTTTATAAGGTATATGAGGGTTAGACAGATCTTGATCCGATTTTACCCATTTTTGGCATCAGTGCACACTTAACGGGGAAATAGGCTCTTTAGTGTCTTCCAAACGGCCTGAATCGGTGTGTCATTACATGGTCTTGTGGCCTGGCTCGTGAAATTACATACTCGCCGAAGATTCTCTCCATTAATCCATTGATTGATGCGATGCTCACGAAGTCTTTTTGAAACCAATGTCGCCGAGATCCCGAGCTTAATTTTAGGGATCAAATAGTTGGTTATCATAGCACGATTACGGTCACCATCGACGGTTAAGTTCTCTTTTGAAAAATATGGACGTTGATTCCACTGGCCCATGAGCCACACAACCCGTTGCTTTTTCTGTATGAAATGGCAGCTCTCTTCAGGTTGCTCTTCGTGCCAATTGCGGCAATTATGCTTGTTTACATACCCATTGGGCCAGAAATGGGCCTCATAGCTGAACAAAATGTGTATTGTCGAATGTTCTTGGAACTTTTCCAGAGTCTATGAAGTGGCGAAACGATCTGTTTGGAAAGGTCGATCGGCTCCAGTTCTTGCACAAGCTGTATCTCGACTGACATATGGGACGATATATGGACGATTTATGAACTTTATCAGAACAGAGTGGTTCAGATAAAATGAGGGTATTGCTATGGACCTGCTAAAGGCCCAGGTACGTCTTTAATTGTCATTCTATCTATCTACCTATTGATTAAGATTTGTCCAGTAGTTGATGTATGAAATTGAGATATTTTACATATAACTTTTAGGGTCAGGATCATACTCATTTTTAAAAATATTGTGGAAGTACAATCCCTACTGGGATTCTCTATACCAAATTTAATGTTTGTGTCTTTTGTTGGTTTTTTCTCTATATCGCATTTTGTGAGCATTCCAATGAAGTGATTTTAAACCCATCTTCAATAACCACAACTTCTGAGAGCCAAAAATATCCTGATTCTTCTAATATACTCTACATAACTATATATCTATTACGATTTATACTATTATACCCGTGCAATATGTTGCGGGGTATAAAAATGAAATAGTCACGCGTGCGTTGAAGAGCATTGAAGAGACGTGAATTCTTTGTGTTTATATTTTGTTAGTGTTGATATTCATGTAAATAATCGTAATTAAAATTAACAAACTCATATTAAAGTCTGCGAATTTGCACGAGTGTTTTTACATATGTACTTTATAAATACATATGCAAAAATACATTTATATACATGTATGTACAAATAAGTAATGAAGAATGAATGAAGAGGTTTCGTGGTCGCTGAAATATGAAAGCGAAGTCCTACGCTGGGTATGAGTAACATTTAACCATTTTGTGTGTACATACATATGTACAAAGATATATATGTAGACGCTTATGTATGCGTGCGACTGGCGTCAGATACAAAGTCCATACTAAAGTGTATGAAAATATGAATTAATTTATTTTTAAAAGCGGAAAATATTAAAATAATTTTTCATTTTTGGAGAAAAGCCATAAAATACATCAAAAGACAATGATAATAATTGTAAACTAATTACATACATATGTATAATTGTTTTCTTAGCTGAATCCAAATCGTTTAAAATTTCTAGTGATGGCATGTCCCTTTAATTATTTTCAATTTTGAGTTTTTTCATTATTTAGAAATCTACCTTGTTAATTATACGTTATACATCCCGTTATATATGTACATGTACAAATTATATAGTATAATAGATAGAAGCGTCTGCTATGTTCCATTAAAAACTGTCATATAACAATAAGTAAATAAACATACTAAAACGTTAACGTTTCGGTTGCACTAGTGCTTCATACTCTTCACAAATAAAAACTTTCCATGCAACAACTTGTTTTTGATTGGTCAGCTTGTATGGCAACTATACGTGTTGGCTATAATAGTTCGATAAAAGCAATTTTTCGGAGATTATATTATTGCCTTGGATAATGATCCGTGCGAAGTTTCATGAGGATATCTCGTCAAATAAAGAACTTTTCAGACAAGAACTTGCTTTTGATCGGTCAGTTTGTATGCCAGCTATATGCTATAGTGGTCCGTTCTGAACAATTTATTCGGAGATTCTACCTCTGTCTTTGACTATCTGGATCTATGCCAAATTTGGTGAAGATGTCAAAAAGAAGTTTTCTACGAGGTACGATTTTATTCGTCCAAATGTTTCTAATATTTGTATGTAACTAAATAAATGCCTTTGGTATGTTTACCATGAATTTATCGGGATTTTAGATTCACCTCTGGTCGATTATTTCGAAATACAGTCAAGGTCCCTTTGCTTTGATCTTGCTAATAATCCCCAGCCTTCTAACATATACTTTGTTTATAAATAAATCAGAAAAATAAGATCGAAGGACTGAACCGGGTCGGTCATATAGATCCGACTGTCATAATGGCTTTTGCACAAGCTGAGCTCATATAATGATTTTTTGGATATTGCACAGATTCAATTTTATTTGTTGATTATATCGGGATGTCTTCTTCTGATTTGAGCCCGCAAATAAATTCAACTTAGCTGCATGACGATATTTTACTTAATAAGTAATTTTAAGGAAGGAACATATTGGAAAAGATATATGGTCAAAAGATCTTATTTATAAGAATACTACTGTGCTCTATCCTCACACAGGTTGATTCGTGATCATTTCGCCATATTTTCAACTACTATCGTGCCACAAACCACCGCATTCGCCTGATTTACCTTCGTAACTTGACCATTCAGCAAATTCCCATGACCACTCCGAGAACACCCTCTTTTTTGACTAAATTTTGGGGATTAAAAGCTGGAAATACGTGGACGGGGGGGATTTTTGGAAGGAGATGAAATGGAAAAAACCCTCCCCTTTCCCAATTTGATCACAGTATTTTAACCAGCACCAATAAATTGTGATGGGACGCTGATATTCGTAGTTTTAAATTTCAGTTTCCCCAAGTTAATTTTTAAAGAAATAGGTTATAGGCGATACAACCTTCGGGAAAACCCACAAATGAAAAAAGTCTGCTTAATATTTGCAGTAAAAAAAATCGGAAACCGCTTGGCGGGTTTAGCCCTTAAAAAAAGGACATTTTGGAAATTTTGTTAAAAAAATTTGTGAAATTCAAAATTTTGAATATTTTTTAAAAGAAATAATGAATATACACAAAAAAAATTCAACTAAGGGGGATAACCAAACATTTTAAAACCGTTGATTTCCAAAGAATAAAAAGGCGGGGAAAAAACCAAGCAATTATATATAATTACATATATACCCTTATTAATAAATATAATAAAAAATTCCAAACATTTTCAAAATTTTTGTTAAAAAAACCCAAAATTTTTGATACCATACTATGGTACTGGGTATAGCCATATTTTATAGGGGTTGGGGGTACCATCGTTTAGTATCTATTTTTCCAAAAACAGTCCCCGGTTTAAAAAGTACCTCACATAAAACCCAATCATATGGAGAAAAAGTCACCCGGAGGGAAAATTTTGATAAAAATTAAAAGGGGGTTTCGCCCAATTTTTCCCAAAAATTTCCATCCTTTTTAGGCCCCAAAACCCCATACACAAAATACACTGGTTGATTATGATCTCTCTTTTTCATTGAAATAACTCACATTTTGGCCTTTTTGCGGTATTAAGTCACCGGGAATTTCGAAAATCTTTATATTAGGTGTATGGGGCCCGGAAGTTTTAAACCAATTCAACCCTTTTTTGATAAAACAAAAATTATTACCGAAAAACCGGGTTCCGAACTTAAATTTGGTTTATACAAAAAATTGAAAATTTTTTTGGTCAAAAAGTGAGGGTCCCCCTTATTCGGTATCTAGGGGGGCAGGTTTGTTTCTTTTTGGAAAATTTTTTGGCCATGGGTGGCATATTTTAAAGGCATTATTCGTGCAAAGTTTTATTCTGTTATATTAATTGCTTCTTGTTTTTGTATACTGAAAAGTAAAGGGAATCAAATAAATGAAATTGTGCTATATTGGGTTTTGGTTGCCCGTCCGATAGCCCCCATTCCCCGCAATGTGACATTGGAATGTAAAAAAAGAATCCCGCAAACAAAATTTTGGTCTAAATCGGTCGATCGGGTCCCGAGATAGTTATTTAAAAGTTTGAAGGGGCCCGTCGTAAATTTTTTTACCCGGGCCCCTAAAAAAAATCGTTCTATCAAATCTTTTTAAATTATTTTTCGAAAGGGGGTGTAAAATTTCATTAAGATAATTTGGGGGCGAAAATCTTGAAACCCTGACTTTGAAAACATGGGAAAAAAACACGTTGACAGTTTTAAGATTATATGGGATACCCTCGGGGGCGAAAATTTGGGACAAAATTAAAAAACTGTTATTTCAGACCAACTTGACTTTTAGAAAAATAAAAAAAACCTTTTTCTAAAAAGGAAACCCTTAAAAATTTCTCAAACAGGGGTCATTTTCTTAAATTTTTTTTTTATTTTCATTATTTTTTGGGATCTGTTGGAAAAAAGCCTAACAATAAATTTAAATATTAAATCTTTTTAAAAACCTTAAAGAAGCTCAAGAATTTGGGTTGGGGTTTTTTTCGGGAACGGTGTTTTTTGGTAGGCTGGTAAATCACTTCTTTTTAAAACGCGTTTGATTTTAAAACCATCGCGCCATGACAACAGACCTGAAATTGAAGTCGCACAACCAATGGATATTGGGGGGAAAAAATTTCGGGGGAACAGATAATTTCCGTTTTGGGTTAAGCCGTTTAAAAAAAAGGGATCATGTGATATAAATCGTTTGTTTTTTCCTGTGGGGGACATTAAAAAGTTCAAAGTCTATGTACAATCTCGCTTCGATTTCCCCCAAGCGGAAACGTCATGCGTGGCACATCAACTACCAGGGGAAATGCTCGAACGAGTCGAAAAAATTTTAAACGGATGGACCATCTGAGACGTTTTATTTTTTTTTTAAAAAAAGGAGAAAAGGGTTACCACCCTTTTTACCGTTTTAAAAAGGGTTAAAATTTATCAATTTGGGATTTTTAACATTTTAATATTGCTAATTTTTTTATTCCCAAACTAATGTAACAAAAAAATTTTCAAATTTCTAAATCGTTCAGTCAAAGACGTCGAGTTTTTTGGCTTCCCAAATTTCTTGTTTATAAAAGTTTTTAAAGAAAAAAAAATAAAAAATTTAAAAAAAATTCAATCAGACAAACTTTTAAAAACATGATGACGTCGATGGCTCGCCGCAACAAAACCCTTTGATCAAAATCTTGAAACATACATACATAAAAAGCAGAGTGTAGCATATGCAGTTGGGTCTATCCATGGCAAAAAAAATGAGATATTTTTATAATACATAAAACACAGGTATATCCATTATGAAAAAACTACTTGTTGTGTTAAAAATGGGGTGCTTTCGCATAGCACTCGGGCAATCTTTTTAACCCCGTATTTATAAATGCCAACAATAATGTCAAGTTCAATAATTTGCCCTCAAATAAAAAAATATCTATCTCAAATATAAAGTGTGGGGGGGTGTGAGGGGTTTGAGGCTGCCCCAAAAAATTTTTCCCAGGGGAAAGGCATTTGGCTCTAATGATGTATTTATGTATGACATATTTTTTTTGGTTATATTTTATGTGTGTTTATAAAAATTTAAACTAGAAATATTTCCCTTGTTCCAAAAAACACGACATCCCTGGTCTTCAACTCCCAAAAAGGGTTTTTTTTTGATAATGTCGAGTGCCAGGAAAATTTTTTGCGTCCAAAAAGTTACATACATACACATATAAAATTTTTTATATATCAAAAAATACAGTACTACATACTTAATGACATTTGTTGCCCTTTTAAAGCATTTCTCGACTCGAAAATTGTAAAAAAATTTGCGTTAGCAAAGTGATTTTATCTCCCAATCAATGGAAATAAATTTTTTGACTTTGTCGCTTTTTTTTCGAAAAAAAACTGATAAAAAGGGGAAAATTTTGTTTGGGGCTAAAGTGGGAAAACAACGGGAAGGGGTTTCAAAAACATTGTTTTCCATTTGTGGAGGAAAAAAGGGTTTTTCAAAAATTTCCAAAGTTTTTAGTTAAGTTGTTGTTGCTGCTGCTTTATAAAAATTTGTGATTTAGCTATGTTGGGGAATGCATTTAAAAAACTTCATCAACGTAAGCAAAATTTGGGGTGAGTTTTGAAAATCGATCAAACAGGGTTTTTGTGGCATAGGCGCGAGGAAAAGTCTTCAATTCGTTGTAAATCTATACTACTTTTTATATTTGATTAAAATAACCGCAAAGAAGAAAAGTTTTTAAAGAGTTTATTTTACAAAAAGCGGTAAAAATTTCAAGAATTAAAAATCGATTTTAAAAAAGCAAAAATTAAAACAGGAATTTCAAAAATCATTTTTGGGAATGATATTTTAATTTGAACAATTGGAAAAACGGAACCGGCCCCTCGGACCGGAAAAAAGAAAAAAATTGGGTAAGTTTGGGTTAAAAAAAATTTAAATGGACACAAACCAAAAGGGGGGAAAACGAATGTTTTCTGACAATTCGATGTTAAAACCATTGGGCCTGATGGTTTTTCACTTCGTCCCCAGGCGGGAAAAATTAAATTTTTATATTGTAAAACATTTCTTTTTTTATAATGGTACTAGGATGCATTTTCCAAGTCGGAAACAATTTTGGAAATTTGGAAACTCAGTGAACGCCAAAAAAATATATAAAAAAAAGAAAAGGGTAATTTTTTTGGTTTAACATATCCCTACTTATACAATTTGCAAAGTTAAAGCCAAAAGAAATAGTTCAGGTCCGTAAAAACTTTTTAGTTTTTGGGTAATTTTTCGGAAATTTTTTTTTTAAATCCGGGGGGGGGGTTCTTTAAATATGTGATTTCATCTAAAAAAGGGGAAGGGGCACGCCCATCGTCTAATTTTTACCTCTCTTTTGGGTTATTTGGAAAAGATACTTTTATACTTTTCGGTTAATGGTATTTTTGGGGGAACAGTGGGCCGATTATGCCCCCTTTATCATCCCCGACGGTAACTATTTTATTAAAAAAATTGTGAAAAAATTGGGAAATAATGGGTTTTTTAAATAATTTGAAATGAACTACTTCACCCAAAGGGCAAATTGGGTTCCAATTATTTCACTCGACGTTTTGGGCGTTTTATCTTTTGCGTTGGGGAAAGTCGAACCTTTTTTGACGACAGATTGAAAAAAAATCACATGATTTTGAAAAATAAATCAAGAACTTGATTTCGGTCGTTTGGCCCCAAATGACAACTATTTTCAAATGTGGTTCTGTTTCAAAAATTTTGGAGAAAAAGGGGTGGAAAAATTTTTTGGTTTATTCTCAAAAAATGAGAAACTAAGGGTTTTATCCGGGGGAACGAACCCGGGATATGACCCAAAAAAGATTTTAGAGTATAAAAAACGCAAAATAGGCCCTTGACGCCTTTCTTTTTAACGCAGCACTTCCAGTGTGGGCATAGTTATATTTAGCCGGGGATTTCAAAAACCCCAGTACCCCGAAATCAAAAACAATAGTTACTTAAAAACCCAAAATGCTTTGGGCAAATTGGGTAATCTTTTTTCTACATTGGTTTATAAAAAAAAATTTTTTTTTTCTTTATCAATTTCAACTTAGCCCCCTTTAAGGTCAACTACCTGAGATATAAGGCTATTCCTGACTTAGAATTAACTTTAACAAAAAAAGTCAAAGTGACGTTTCCGTCCGCTTAAATTATCATTTTTATAGAAATTTTCTCTACTTTTTTGATTAAGTCAAACATAATATATTCGTTCCCCCTTTTGGGTTAAAAAAAAACTTTTTAAATGGCGCAAACCAAATTTTTTTTTAAACCCCCGAAAAACATTTTAAAATAAAACGGAACGACCAAAATGCATTTCTTATAAGAAAAAATCTTTTTTTTTTCTTAAAAGGGCGTTTTAACGAAATTTGGAAAAGATAATTGTCCGCAACGATATAATCTCCGGGGTCAAATATTAAGATATTTAAAAGGGAAACGCGTAAATTCCGATAGCGTAATGACCAATTGGGGAACCCACCGGGGGAAAGCAATTTTCCCGGGGGGGAAACCTTTCGATCCCCTTTTTGGGGCAAAAAGGGTCCAACAGCCGGGACTAATGATAGCCCAAAACGCATGAAGCAGCAGAGCATCAATTGGGTGTATCCATCACCCCTGTTAGCCCCAAAACTTCGGGGCGCTGCTGGGACAAATTTTTTAGTTTCTTCTCCGGGTTTTATCCGGAAAAAGATTTTTTAAAAATTTCCCAAAAAGGGGGCTTATTACTTTTGGGGAAAATTTTTTTATCTGTATTTTTTTTAGAAATTCCTTTTTTAATATATTTTTTTAAAATAACTATATAAAAATTCTTATTTTTTGTATTTGAAAATTTATTGGTCAAAACCTAAAAAATCACGTTTTTTAAATGTTGCCACTTTTTTTTTAGTGTCGCATTAAATTTCTACCCAAATACAATGTCTGAAAACTTAAATACCCTATACCCCTGGAATTGGGATTTTAATTTAATTTTTTTTGAAAAGTTATATAATTTTGTGTTAAATAAACTATTCGAACATGGCAAATAATTTAAAACTATGCAAAATATCCCAGTTAAAAAACTTTTTCGGCAAACCCCCAGTCAACAAAGTTCAATGTTCTTGGTCAACCTTCGTTGATGTCCAATCAATTCGAATTAATTTTAAACCAAAACAAAACACACAAATACAAGGTTTTGAAAACGGCTCGGGTTTTTATAACTCGAAATTTTTGGGGAAAGAAAAAACCGGGGTTAAAGCGGCTTTTTCAAGTATTGTTTAAATTTGCCCATTGCCCGAAATTGATGCCCCCGCTGGTTTTACTTTCTTTTTGGGATTTAAACCCTGCCAAAACGGGTTTTTGCAGCGATAAATGTCAAAAATGATTATTTTTTTTAACCCAACAAATATTTATTGCAGCGACAGTAGCGTTTTTTTTGGGGTTTTGAATCATGGTACGATTTATAAACTGATTTTTTTCTTATATAGTGTCATAGTGCTTTGAATCGGGTAATAGTGATTAAAAAAATATACTTGAATTGAAATGAAAAATTTATGAGGTTTGAACCCTTTTTGGAAACGGGTTGCTGTTCTGTGCTACTGTAACCTGGGGTCTTGATTTTAAAAAATGGGCCAAAAGACATCCATTAACTGACTTTAAGGGAAAAATGGGGTGAAAAATGGAACCCTTTCACATAGCATTTTTTTTACAGCGTGCAAGAACGAACTCTTTTTCCCCCAGGAGCGATTCGTTCTATGAGCTCTTTTAAAAATTCCGAAATTCGACGTTTTTGAAATCAAATTTCTTCAGCCCATAAGGCCCATTTCTGGCTCAATGGTATGTAAAAAAACAAAATTACCCTTATGGGGCGAACAGCAGCTTGGAAAAATTCCGCCAACCCTTTTTTCCAGAAGCAACGGGTTTTGGGGTGGTTTTTTGAGCCGGTGGAATCATCGGTCTTTTATTTTTGAAAATAAGGTGGAAAAACGAAAACCCCCAATGGCGACCGCTATCGCCCCCATGTCCCAATATTTGATCCCGGTTGAAATTTTGTGAAACGGCGGCATTTGGTTTTAACAAGACGGCACCACTTCCCCCCCGCATCAAAAATTGGGTTTTTGGGGAACACTTCAATGACGAAAAATTTTCTTTTGGTCGATTGGTCCCGTTAAAAAATTTTCACATTGTCGAAATTTTTTATGGGGGGATTCAAAGGGCTTTTTGTAAAAAATCACGCGGGCCACCAGGGTTGGGTCGAAAAAGGTCGAAAGAAGGATCGAAAATTAATTCAAGGTTGAATCTTCCTTAAAAACAACTGCGGCCAATTTTGAAAGAGATAATCTTCAAAAAAAAAAATTCCCAAAAAAATGTTCTTTCCCAATGATACCTAATACCTTTCCCCTTTTGATTTGAAGTTTTTTGGGGTTTTTTTTTTTAAAGAAGTAGGGGAACCCCCGAAATGGAACCGAATACGCACAGATCGATGAAGTGTATCCCTATAGATCCATGACAATTTTTTTGGCACAAATTTGAAGAAATTTTCCCAATCCAATCTGGACCCAAAATGTCAAATTAATTTTCTTTCCATTAAATATTTGGGGAAAGGCCCCGAAAAACTACAATTTCCCAAAAATCTAAGGGCCCTCCCAAAGTGTGAGGTTATAAACGCATTAAAAGGTGCCCCTGGTAGATTGCAAGGGGTTGGAAAAATCATGGTTTAAACACACTTTGGGACTTTGGGTAAATGATTTTCCAAACTATTTTTACCCTAAAGCGTTAATTTCGTATAAATTAAAATTTTTTAAATTAACCGATGTTTTGGATTTGCTGGGGACGGATCTCAAATATCATATTTTATGCCCATATTTTAAGTTAGAAAATATTATATAAAAAATTCCCGGGGAAAAAAAAAAAAGCTAAAAAAAAAACAAGAATAAAAACAAACCGGGGTAAAAAGTTTTAAATTTTTCATACATTTGTTGGCATTAATCTTGTCAAAATAGTCTAAAATTTAGTTTATGCCCGGTCTTATGCTTGGAAAATAAATACCCATTCATTGCCAAAGTGACGATTAAAATTGGAGTTATGTTGTCCGCTTTTCTACAATTCCCCCTTTTGTTGTTTTTTTTTTTTGAATTTTTTTGTTTTTTGCTCACTTTTTGGTTGTAGTAAATTTTTTTAATTTGTTTTTTTTTGGATTTAATTTTTTTTTGGACACTTTAGTTGGGAAAATTTATTGAGTCCCCCACCCAGGCCAGAACCCTAATTTTTTACTTCATACAAAACAAACATACAAAAAGGGAAAATGTTTATCACCTGTTTAAATAGTCGTTGATAGTTTGTTTTTAATTTTTTTATCAATTTTTTTTGGGCTTTTTTTGTAAAAAGGGGTTTGGTGGGTCCCTTCACGTTTTTTTCTCTATCACCCAGTAGGTATTACTTAGTGTAGTAAGAATGAAAAATTAAAAATCAGAAACATGTGAATATTTCAAGCCACTTTAAATTTCCCAAATTTGTAAAAAAAGGTAAATAGGTGTTCGTACCGATTTTTAAGGGTTTTCTTCCCTTCAATTTGAACAACCTCCTTTAATTTTCCTTTTTGCTAATTTCCGTATTGCGAAAAATATTTTAGGGAAATTTTAAACTTTTCCTTTGACACTTTTTTCGTTTTTCTGTTTGCATATGTATATAGTATAAAATTTTATAAGTTGTGTTTATTTGTATAACCCCTAAAATATTCATCTTTGTTGGGAAAAAAAGTTAACCCCAAAAATTTTCGTAAAATTCCCCTTTGCGTAATCGGAAATTTTTCAACATTCAAAACTGAAACTGAAATTAGTCGTTGTAAAAATTTTAAAACCCCAAAATTAAAAAAGAACTTCTACTTAGAACAAATTGGGGTTTTATGTACTAGAATATTTTTTAATAGAATAAACATATTAATAATATCTTCTTCTTCTTCTTAATTGGCGAACCCCCTTACCGATTATTGGATTAACGGCCCCCAGTCGTTTCTTCTCTTCGCGTGGCGCCAAATTGGATATTCCAAGCGTAGCCGGGCCCTTTCCCCACCGGGCCCTTCCCAACGGGGGGGGTCTTCCCGTTTCCCCCGCTTCCCGGGGGGCGGCGTTTACCGGGCGGGAGGGGTTTTCGCCCCTTTCCCCGGACAACATGACCTGAAGCCCCCGGCTGCTGCCCAATTCGCTGAACTATGCCCAATGTCGACATTATCTCCCACCCCTTCGCCCCATCGTTCAGGGTCTCCCGTTTTAAAACCGCGAAAGGGGACCATAAATCTTTCGCAAAATTTTTTTTCTATCGAAAACTCGTAACGTCGACTACCCTTTTGTCATCGCCCAACCCTTTCTGCCATATAGGGGGGAGGGGGTTATAAACGATTTTTAGATTTTTAGTTTTTGTTCTCGAAGGGATTTTTCCTTTTCCCGGGTTTACCCAGCCCGAAGTGGCACCGGGTTGGCAAAAAAACCCCGGGTTGGTTTGGTTGACATTTTTGGGGGTTTTAAATCCAGTTCCTAAATAAAACAAAATTATCTACAACTTAAATTTTAAGGGCCCGTAAACAGTGACGTGGGGCCAAGCCCGGATTCGACGACTTTTGTTTGATGACACGGATTTTTTTGTTTTTGCCCTGTTCACTGCCAGACCCTTTTTCTGTGCTTCTTTGTCCGGCCGGGAAAAACCCGGGCCAACCTGGGGGTTTGGGGGTAATTCAATACCCATCGGCCCCGCCAGAGCTGAGTTTATACCCTCTTTTTAATTCCCAAAGCTCAACCCTTTTTCCCCCAGAAGCGGGTTAGGCGTCCCCAGGGATAGAGTCCCTTGTCTAAAACCTGTTTTGGATCGAACACCCCCGGGAATTCCCCCGATTTAACGGGCTCTTCTTGTTCCCCAAACGTCGTTTACAAGCCGTATTTTTTTTGGGGGATGAAAAATTTCAGACATCGCGGCATGGGGCCCCTTTTTCGTGTATCAAGGGGCTTTGAAATCGACAAAGGAGGTGGTGTTTTCGATTTTTTCCTTCCACAGGTTTTTTCCAAGATTTGGGCATGGTGAATATCTGGTCGGTTGTTGTTTTTCCCAGGCCCAAACCACACTGATAAGGCCCAATCAGTTTGTTTGAGGGGTGGGCTTCAATCTTTCCCTGCTCGATAAAACCCTTTTAAGGCGATGTTGAGGAGGCTTACCCGGGAAAAGGGCGCAGATTGGGGGTCTCCTTTTTATGGAAATTTGGGGATAGCACAGAAATTCTAATCGGGGGGGGGATGCTTTTTGTCCGACCAAAATTTTACAAAAACGATGCATTTCTCCTTATCAGTTCTTCCCGCCGTGTTTGAATAACTCGGGCCCGGGAATCCCTCCCCGCCGCTTTGTTGTTCTTCAGGGGGGTAATTCTATTCGAACTTCTTTTTTTGGTCGGGCAATGGGGAAAGTCTGCTCCCTCCTATCCGATTGGGGGAAACGGGTTCGCCTTCCTGGCGATGTCATTTTGCCATTCAGCAGGCTGGAGAAGTGTTCCTCCATTTTAAGTATGCTCGGGCATCGGTCACCAGGGTCACCTTTTTTTGGGGTTTTTGAAGAGTATGCTCCCCGGTTTTTGAAACCTTCTGTAAGCCCCCCCATTTTAAAAATTTCCCAAAAAAACCCCGTTTACAAACTCTTCGCCCCACACATTTTAGCCTCTTTCTTTTTTTGCTACAAATGCGTCTCGCTTCCCTCTTCAACCCCTCGGTACTTATCCCATCCCGCACGGGGGTTTTTTCGTAACGTTTCGGGGGGGCGCCCCTTTCCGCTGGAAAAACGACACTTCCCCGTCGTACCAGTTTTTTCCCAAATTACCGAAACCCAAAGGTTTCGGATGCGGGGTTTTGAAGGAGTTTGAAATGCCGTCCCCCAGTTCCTTTTTCCGAGTTGTTGACGGGCTTCCAGAAACAGGGGTCCCCGCCGAGTGAAAAACGTTCTCTTCCGTCGGGGCGTGGGGGCAAATCAACGATAGGAAAAACCCCCCTTTGATGCGGTTATGGTTAACGTTCTTCCCGGGGTGAATGATGGGGCCTTTCCCGGGGGAGTCTCTCCCCCCACGAATCCCAAAACCCCAAAATTGCGCCCTTTTTTTGGCCCTTGTGCAATTACAAAAACCCTTTCGTTTGCCCTTTTCCCGTCCATCCCTTTTTGGGCCGGGGGTGATGTCAGCCTTTATTTTCGCGAGGGAAACAACCGGCCGGGGAACCAAAACCCTTCCCCAATTTAGGTCGGGACACCCAGGGCTCCCAAATCGATCCCTTTTTTCGTTTGCCAAGGGTCGTCATCAGAAGGGGGGCACTCATCCGAGGTTTTTTGTTTTTTTTCATTGGGGGGGTTTTTTTTCGTGGCCCGGGGCCCAAACCCCGCGCCAAATTCAGGAATGTTTCGCCTTTTTCACTTTAGCCTTGGGCCCGAACGGGTGTTCTTAGGCTACCCCGAGGAATTTGGGCAAAAACCCGGAAGTGGTGGGGCTTGGGGCCATGTAAACGGCCCTTTCGGGCCCCCGGAATGGCGATCAGAGAACTTTTCCTTGCGTGAACCCCTACCTTTACTCCCTCCCCAAAAATTTTGGGAAATAATTATCTACACACTTTTTTCATTCAATTTTAAGGTTAATTTAAATGGTTTATCCAAAAAAGGGGCTTTTTCAAAAATCCTTTTTTTTTGACAGATCACACTTTTGGTCATGTCAAACTTCCTATTTTTTTTTCAGCATTGTTTAACATTTCATCATGGAAAAAATTTCCGAATTTTAAAACCTTCAACTTCATTACGAAAATTGACGTTCTGTAAAAGTATGTTTTTTTCGCCCTGAAACCAAAGGTCCATTATCGGCCTACTGGGCTACTATAACACCATCACTCATCTTGAACCCAGCGTTCAATTGGGTAATATTCGTTTGGGTTAGACCACGTCCGGGATGGGAAGAAAAAAATGGCAGCCGTAGCTGAGAGTGTAAAGGAAGCCAGGGGGAAATCGATTCCCGGGGCCGTTTTCGGGGCCCCCGGGCGACCCAAAAAGGGAACCCCCCATTTTACGTCCCACATCTTTAAATTGAAAGCGAACAATATACAGCTTGTAGAAAGGGCTGAAGCCGCTCGACCTTTCCGGATTGGTTTGGAATCTTGAAAGGGGTTCCTTTAAAAAAACAATGTTTCCCAAAGGGGAAATTTTTTTCATCGGTAGGCCCATTTTTTGGC